>NW_027327386.1:0-13402 GCF_047675955.1 Chlorocebus sabaeus
CTGCCTGAGGCAGCTCTTGTCTGATGCCAACTGAGTTTAGGGTCATTTGGGTGAGGGCCACAAGGCCGGACTGTGTGTGGGGTGGGGATATGGGAGAACTCCCCACGAAGAGGCGGCCCCTTCTGATGGGGCTCAGGGAAGAAAGAGAAGGCCTCAGACAAGATGCTGGATTTCAGGAGGTGGGAATCCTGGCTCCCAGCTCAGCCTCTGAAGGTTCTGGGTGTCTGAGATGAGTGTGTGCTGCAGGAATGAGAGTCATGGGGCTTTGGCCACCCAGAAGCCAGCAGAGGCACCCTGTAGGGGGCCTCCAAGTGGGAAAAGAGTAGGTTTAGGCAATGCATTGTCAGCCACACCACCTCAAAGGCCTTGTCTCTCAGAGTTTATTGCCTTTGGCTTTTTAAATACTCCAGCCTGGTCCCTGGTGCTAAAGAGAATTAAAGGACAGCACCTGTGTCCATCATTCATTCATTCACTCCTTCCTTCTTTCAGTGCCTGTAAGACGTAGGATCAACAAGACACATGCCTGCCCTCAGGCTGCGGTGGACACTCCCTTGAACAGGCCCGCACCTCTCCCCATAAGACCACTGTGAGATGGCACCAGAATCTGGTGAGAGATCCCCATGGGGCAGATCCATGGATCAAGCTGCCCCTGTAAGTCAGGAAGGGACTTCCAGTGCCAATCTTGGGAGTTCTGGGCTCATCTTTATTAAACAGGTGGCATTTCCATCCTGTCCCATTATCCATCAGGAAAATGGAAGTTTCCTCTGTCTTCTCTGTGTCCACATTTGTGGACATTGTCAAAGTTCTGACAATGGCCTATCACCAGCCCCTGCAAAATCTAGCCTGTCCTACCTCTCTGATCTCACCTCCCACTACTGTCCCTCTCATTCATTCCACACTGGTCTCCTCGCTGTTCCTCAAATAAACAGCTCTGCTTCCACCCCAGGGCCTTTGCGCGTGCTGCTCCCTCTACAGGGCACACTCTACTCCAGTCGTGCACATGGCTCCCTGTTTCAAGTCTTTATTCAAATGTTACCCTCTCAGGGTGGCCTACCTTGACCTCCCTATTTAAAACTGCATCACACCCTTTACCCCTCACTCCTGTCCCCTGTCCCTTTATCTTTCTCCAGTGCACTTACCACCCTCTAAAATTGTGTCTAATGTTTGTCACCCTCCACTTGAATGCTAGCTCCATGAAGTCAAAGACCTTTGTCAATTTTGCTCACTGCTGTTCTAGTGCCTAGAACAAGGTCTGGCACATAGAAAGTTTTCAGTAAATATGCCGAATAGGAAAGGGAGGCAATACTCAGAATCTACAAATCCCAAGGAGACTTCAGCATGGTCTCCATGGGGGTGGCAAGTGGCCAGGAAGTCTTGCTGGGGGGTGACCTGACCTACAGCCAGGGGCACATGAGTGGAAGGGTTGCAAAGCAGGGTGCTGAGGGAAGAGCCAAGGGTCATGGCCCTTGTTCCCTTAGTGCCACCTCATTCTGGCTGCAGCTTGATGTGTCTGTTAGGAAAGGGAAGTTACCCTAACTGGGCACCTACTATGTGCCAGGCAAGTTTCATGTGCTTCCCCTTTACAGCAGCCCACGAAGCAGTAGATGAGGAAATCAAGACCCAGAAAGGTTACTTAACTTGCCTAGAGTCACAGAGCTAGTAAGGAAGGGAGGAGAACTCACACCTAGGTCTGATTCTTTGCATTACTGCCTACCCTGGGGATGGTGAGAAGGACTCCATAGGCTCAGCTGGAAGAATTAAGAACTTATGATTTTGCAGAGCGGTCTCCATGGGGACAGCATGGGTTGGTGGGGTGGGCTGAAGCAGCCTGGGCTCCCATATATGCTGTTAGGCACTTCAGCTCCAACCATGGGGAGAATCTCGGCCCTTCAGCTCCTGTCATGGGGTGAATCCCCTACCCTGGGTGAGCGGTGGGAGTTTCTCTCAAGGCCATCTCAGGGGTCAGGGACAGCTTGACTCAGCTCCTGCTGGCTGGCAGCTCCCTCTGCTGGACCCAGCCCCAAGGACGAGCTCAGACACAGGGACGCCTCCGTCTGTCTGCACTTGGGCTCTGGCAGCCCCTCCACATTGCATGTGGTCAGTCACATGCAGGGCACCTGCCAGGTCCTCAATGTGTCAAGGGACAGGATCTTCCAGAGGACCTAATCTGGGTGACCTGGGAACCTCACATGGGGAAGAGAATAAGAAGGAGCTTTGACCACAGCCACTACCACCCTCGGCCCAGACACAACCGCTGCATCTGCAGACAGGGGCTGGGTCTCCTCATGGGGCAGGGAGCTCCCTATAAGCAAGGGCTGACTCTCCCATCATACTGGAAACTCCCTGAGGGCAAGCGCTCTGTCTTTTTCCTGGGAGCTCCTGGTTTGTCCCCCTGCTCACCTGTGATAGGAGCCCAGCTTAGCCCCCTAGGCTGGGCCAGCCCCCAAGGCATCCTGGGACATTTTCTCAGCAGCGTGGCCACTCCCAACCCCCAGACACCTGTCTCCGCCACTCTCCCCACTCCCTAGACTCCTCCTCCCTGCTGTCAGAGCAGAGCTGACACTGGGTAGTGCTGCTAAGTGCCACCCTGACCTCAGCAGCCCTGGAGGCAGTGCAGTGAGTGGCCTAAAGAGCTGTGCCAGGGATGGGACGTGACTGCCCCCCTGAACTCAGCTGCAGGCTTGGCCATGAGGAAAACAATACCTTAGGGAGGCGGAATGACCAGTGACATCAGCATACGTGACTGTCAGCCCAGCTCTCCCCTCTGCCCTCCACCCTCCCCCTCCCCACAGTGCCTGCTGAGCACACTGACCTTCAGCTCACAGGCCTCTCTATGTGCCTGCTCCAAGGACAGGGGCAGTACCCGAGGGGAGGGGGCTGCTTTCTGACTCCTGGTCTTCTAAGTAAGTGCTCAGGGGGTAGAGGGGAGCACAGGCCCCAGCCCTCTCCAGCCTGGGCTTCTGAGTCAGGAGCCAGCTTCTTACTGGGTGACCCTCCCCGCCCCCTCCCTGGCAGCCCTGCCCTGAGGAAATTGATCATTCTCTTGGCTCTGCAAGACCTTCCTTCCGAGTGTCTGGCAGGCTTCTGGTGACTTGAAGCCAGTGTAGAGGGCAACTGGCTTCCCACCCCAAGCCTGCTGATGGAACTGCCAGGCCTGCATCCCTAGGGGCAGAGTCCCTGCCCGGATGGGCAGTGCTGGCTGTCCCAGGGAAGCAAGTTCAATCCTTGGATGACCACCATTTGCCCCCGAGATGGCCTCTGCAAAAGCCTGTCTAAGTGCCCCCCGAGACCCTACCCAAGGAGTGCCAGGTCCAGAGCTCAGCATTCTAATATAGCTTCCAGCTTGGGTAAGACCAGTCAGAGACACCAAAAACTAGACCCACAGTTGCCAAATTTGTTCCCTTGTGCACTTTTGTCAGTAAATATATCATTGTGCATCTCAGTATAGGTGTATATCTTTATTTTAAAATTATGTATGTTAAGGCCAACATTGCAGGTAGGCTGAAGTGTAATACTAGTTGGGGCAAGCAAAAATCATCAGAACAGCAAGACATTTAACAGGGACATCCAGGAGCAAGAAAGCCATAGTGAGCCTTGATGAGCTCCCACATACCCCTGACAGTGTGGAAGGTTGCATGCTCACTGGGGAAGACTGAAAGGGCTTGGCTATCTACTCATCCCTGGCTGAGCATATAGAGAGTTAAATTCAGGGGAGACCTGTGAACCCCCTGAAGTTTGAATGTGTTCCCCAACCCACACACAGATCCATTGGCAGAGGGTAGAAGCCTTATGAGATCAAGGTATTTAAGCATAATCTACCTCTGACCAATCATTGGCTGCACACTAAGTTATGCTGACCCAGGGGCAATTCCTAGGAAGCCAGGCTGAAAAATTAAAACAAAAATTAAAAGCAAAACAAAACTGAGCAGAGCTATATCAGCGGCCTCACACTGTGAGAAAGACAGATTCCATAGAATCAGCCCAGGCAAATTCCTAGACAACCAATCAACCAACAAAAAACTCAGCAACAACAACGGGGGTGGTGGTGGTGGTGCTGGTAGTGAATCAGCATTCAGAACTGCTAGTGCATTATCAAAAATGTCTGGTTTTCAGCAAGAAACTGTAAGACATGCAAATAAACAGGAACGTGTAATCCATTCAGAGGGAAAAAGCAGTCAAGAGAAACTGTCTTTGAGGTGTCCAGATGTTGCATTTGACAAAGACTTCAAAGAAGTTATTATAAATGTGTTAAAATAACAGAAGCCATGTACAAAGAATTAAGGAAATACTCCCATCAAATGATTCATCAAATAGAAAATATCAATAAAGAGGTAGAAATTATATATATCTTTGAAAAGAACTGGAAATCCTGGAATTGAAAAGTATAATAACTGCAATGAAAAATTTACAGCAGGGGTCTAACAGCAACTTTGAACTGGAAAAATAAAGAATCAGCAAACCTAAAGATAGATCAATTGAGATTATCCAATCTGAAAAACAGAAAGTAAAAAAGAATAAGGAAAAATGAACAGGGCCTCAGAGATCTGTGGAACATCATCAAACATATCACTACACACCTCATGGGCGTTTCAGAAGGAGAGAAAAGGGCAGAAAAAATACGTGAGGAAATAGTGGCCAAAAAGCTTCCAAATTTGATGAAAGACACTACACACGCAAAAAAAGTCTAAATAAGACAAATACAAAAAGATCCATAGACAAACACCACAGTAACTCTGTTGAAAGACAGAGATAGGGAAAATCTTGAAAGCAGCAAGAGAAAAAGGATGCATTACGTAGAAAGGAACTACAATATAATTATCAGCTGATTTCAGATCAGAAGTAATGGGGGCCAGAAGGAGGTGGGATGGCATATTCAAAGTGCTGAAAAGAAGACAGAAACTGCCAACCACGTAGTCATATCTAACACAAGTATTCCTTTAAAATGAAACTGAAATAAAGACATTCCCAGGTAAACAAAGGGTGAGAATTTGTTGTTGGCATGC
This sequence comes from Chlorocebus sabaeus, assembly GCF_047675955.1. Classification (NCBI taxonomy): domain Eukaryota; kingdom Metazoa; phylum Chordata; class Mammalia; order Primates; family Cercopithecidae; genus Chlorocebus; species Chlorocebus sabaeus. Next base: position 5,004 of record NW_027327386.1, read on the forward strand.
ATGCCTACAAGAAGTACTAAAGGAAGTCCTTCAGGCTGAAAGGAAATGACACCAGACAGTGACATGAATCCACTTGAAGAAGTAAAGAACACAGAAAAAGGTAATTACATAGGTAAATGTAAGACATTATAAATATATTTTTCTTTTATTTATCTAAAAGACAATTGCATAAAATACTAATTATAAAATTACAGTTGACCCTTGAACAACACAGGTTAGAACTGCACAGGTCCATTTATACATGGATTTTTTTCAATAAACATATTGGTAAATGTTTTGGAGATTTTGTAACAGTTTGAAAAAACCTGCAGACAAACTGTGTAGCCTGTTAATGTCAAAAAAATAAGAAAAAGGTAGGTGTGTCATTAATGCATAAAATGTGTAGATACTAGTCATTTTATCATTTACTACCATAAAATATACACAAATCTAATATAAAAAGTTAATAATTTATCAAAATGTACACACACAAACACAGATTGTAAATGATACTATTCATAGTTGAGAGAAATGTAAACATAAAAATACAGCATTAAATTATAACGGCATAAAATTAGCTGTAGTATATACTGTACTACTATAATAATTTCGTAGCTACCTCTTGTTGCTATTGTGGTGAACTCAAGTGTTGTATGGCTTAAAATACCATATGATGCTAAACATCTCTGCATGAGCAGTGCATCTCTCCAGTAAATTGCATATCACAGTAAAGAGTGATCTCTTGCGGTTCTCACGATTCTTTCATTGTATTTAGTGCAATACTGTAAACCTTGAAAAACACCATGCCACTAGTGATGCTGGAAGTGCTCCCAAGAAGCAAAGGAAAGTCATTACATTACAAGAAAAAGTTGAATTGCTTGATCTATACTGTAGACTGAGGTCTGCAGCTGTGGTTACCCACCATTTCAAGAAAAATGAATCTACTGTAAGGACCACTGTAAAAAAAAAAAAGAAAAGGAAATTTGTGAAGCCATCACTGCAGCTACGCCAGTAGGCACAAAACCTTGCACTTTTTGTAAAATATCTTTTTATCAGCTTTTATGGTGAGTGCAGGATTGCTATAAGAAAAGTATACCTAATATTTCAGAAGAAGTGAAGTTATATGACAACTTAAAGCAAAAGGAAGGTAAAGAATCTAAAGCTGGAGAATTTAATGCCAGCAAAGGATGGTTTAATAATTTTAAAAAGAGGTTTGGCTTGAAAAATGTTAAGATAACAGAAGCAGCTTCTGCCAACCAAGAGGCGGCAGACAAGTTCCCAGAATTAAGAAAATCATTGAGGAGAAAGGATATCTGCCTGAACAGGTTTTTAATGCAGGGAAAAGTGACCTATTCTTGAGGAGGATGGGATAAACTCCACAAAGAACAGTTATTAATAAGAAACAGAAGTGAACACCAGGACTTATGGCAGGAAAAGATAGGCAAATGCTACTGTTTTGTGCAAATGCAGTTGGGTTTATAATCAGGACTGCCTTTATCCATAAAGCTGCTAACCCCTGAGCCTCAAAGGGAAAAGGTAAACACCAGCTGCAGTCTTTTGGTTGTACAACAAGAAGGCCTGAATTGGCCCAGCAGCAGGGGTTCCCACCTCTAATCCCAACACTTTGGGAGGCCAAGGCAGGATCCCTTGAGGCCAGGAATTCAAGATCAGCCTGGGCAACGTGGCGAGACCCTGCCTTTACAAAAAGAAAGAAAGGAAAGAAGAAAGAAAGAAAAAGAAAAAGAAAGAAAGAAAGAAAGAAAGAAAGAAAGAAAGAAAGAAAGAAGAGAGAGAGAGAGAGAGAGAAAGAAAGAAAGAAAGAAAGAAAGAAAGAAAGAAAGAAAGAAAGAAAGAAAGAAAGAAAGAAAGAAAGAAAGAAAGGAAGAAAGAAAGAAAGAAAAGAAAGAAGGAAAGAAAGAAGGAAAGAAAGAAGGAAAGAAGGAAGGAAGGAAGGAAGGAGAGAAAGAAAGAAAGGAAGAAAGAAAGAAAAGAAAGAGAGAGAGAGAGAAAGAAAGAAAAGAAAAGAAAAGAAAGAAAGAAAGAAAGAAAGAAAGAAAGAAAGAAAGAAAGAAAGAAAGAAAGAAAGAAAGAAAGATTGATTTAAAATATTAGCTGGCATGGTGGTGTGGGCCTGTAATCCTGGTTACTTAGGAAGCTGAGGTGGGAGATTGGTTGAGCCCAGGAGTTCAAAGTTACGATAAGCTATGACTGCACTACACTATACTGTGGGCAACAGAGCAAGATGCTGTCCTTATTTTTAAAAAATAATAATAAGAAGAAAGCCTGAACAACAAGAACACTTTTTCTGGATTTGTTCAATGATACTTTGTCCCTGAAGTCAGGAAGTATCTTGACAGTAAGGGACTACCTTTTAAAGTTCTTTTGATATTGGACAATACCCCTAGCTACCTAGAACCCCACGACTTCAATACTGAAGGTGTCAAATTGATCTATTTGCCCCCAAAATGATGTCTCTAATTCAGCCTCTAAATCAGGGAGTTATAAGGGCCTTTAAGGCTCATTACACATGGTATTCTATGGAAAGGATTGTCAACGCTGTGGAAGAGAACCCTGATAGAGAGAACATCATGAAAGCCTAGAAGAATTATACCTTTGAAGATGCCATTGTTATAGAGAAAGCTGTGAAAGCCATCAAGCCCTAAACAATAAATTCCTGCTGGAGAAGACTGCATCTGGATGTTGTGCCTGACTTCACAGGATGTACAAATGAGCCAAACACGGAAATCATGAGAGAGGTTGTGAGTATGGCAAAAAAAAAAGAGGAGAGGGAAGGATTTCAAGATATGGATCTTGGAGAAATTCAAGAGTGAATAGACACCACACCAGAGAAATTGACAGAAGATGACCTGATGAAGATGAGCGCTTCCAAACCCATGCAAGACAATGAGGAAGAAGACACAGAAGAAACAGGGCCAGAAAACTAATTGACAGGAGACAATTTGGCAGATGAGTTCTATTATCCAGGACTGCCTTTGACTTCTTTTACGACATAGATCCTTCTATGATATAAGCACAAAACTAAAGCAGACAGTGGAAGAAGGATTGGTACCATACAGAAACCTGTTTAGAGAAATGAAAAAGCAAAAAGTCAGGCAGAAATTATTATGCATTTCCATAAAATTACACCAACTATACCTGCCTCTCCTGCTTCCCCTTTCACCTCCTCCACCTCTTCCATCTCTGCCACTCCCAAGACAGCAAGACCAACCCCTCATCTTCCTCCTCCTCAGCCTACTCATTGTGGAGACGATCAAGATGAAGACCTTTATGATGATCCACTTTCACTTAAGGAATAGTAAATATATTTTCCTTGTGATTTTCATAATAACATTTTCTTTCCTCTAGCTTACTTTATTGTAAGAATATAGTACCTACTACATATAACATGGAAAATATGTGCTAACATACTGTTTATGTTATCAGGCTTCTGGTCAATAGTAGGCTAGTAGTGGTTAAATTTGGGGGGAGTCAAAAGTTATACACAAATTTTCAGTGGTGAAGGAGATCAGTGCCCGAGTCTCTGCATTGTTCAAGGGTCGACTGTATATTGTTGGGCTTAGAACATATGAAGATGTAATATATATGATAATAATAGCACAAAAATGTGAGTAGAACTATATTGGAGCAAGGAAAAGACAACAGAAAATAACTCAAATCCAGAGGAAAAAATGAAGAGCACCAAAATGGTAAATATGTAGGTTAATATAAAATAACCTATAAGTATATTTTTCCCCTTTCTTCCCTAAAATTCCTTAAGAGACATAAAATGACACAAAGCAATAAACCCAACATTGTCTTGTTGAATTTGTAATGTATATGGATGTAATACACACAACAGTAATAGTACAAAGGATGGGGATGGGGAAGGGAATGGACTTATATTAGAGCAAAGTCTCTATAATTTACTGAAATTGCATTAGTATTAAACTGAAATAGATTGTAATAAATTATAACACATGTTATAACCCCTAGAATGAGAACTAAGAAAATAACTCAAATATATAATAAAACAACAAAAAAGGATTTAAAAGGTACACTAGAAACATATTTAACACAAAAGAAGGCAATAAAGGAAAGCTGAGAAAAGAAAGACATGAAACATGGAAAAAAATAGCAAAACTTCAGAGACAAATCCAACCATATCAATAATGATACTAAATGTGAATGACTTAAACACTCCAATCAAAAGTCAGAGATTATCAGATTGGACTTAAAAACAAAATCTATCTATATGCTGTCTTTGGAGCGAAAGACATACATAGGTTAAAAGTGAAAGAATGGGAAAACATAAACCTACACACATAAACATATAAAAACATATGCAGATAATAACCATAAGAAAGCTAGAGTGGCTATATAATTATTAGCCAAAAAAGACTTCAACACCAATTATATTTGTATTTGTCTAATATAATTATTTGACAAAACAGACTTTAAGACCAAAAAATGATAGTAGAGACAAAGAGTAACATTATATAATAATAAAAGAGTCATTTCATCAGAAAGACATAATAGTTAAACACATATCCACCTAAAACAGAGCTCCCAAAATACATGAAACAAAACTAATGGAAACAAAGGAAGAAATAAGATAATTCAACAATAATAGTTGGAGATTTCAATACTCCATTCACAATAGTGTATAGAACAACTAGACAGAAAGCCAGCAAGAATATACAAGACTTGAGCAACACCGTCACCAACTTAATCTGCCATCTAGAGAACACTCTCCCCAAAATGTCAGGAATATACATTCTTTTCAAGTTTGCAAAGAATTCACCAGAACAGACCATATACTGGGCCATAAAACAAGATTCAATGAGTTGAAAAAAATTAAAATCATACAAAGTATGTTTATTACCACAAAGAATACATTAGAAATAAACAACAGAAGAAAATTTAGAAAATCCACAAATATTTGGAAATCAAACAAAACATTTCTAAATAGTTAATGGGTCAAAAAAGAAATCACAAGGCAAATTGAAAAGTATTTTGAACTGAATGAACACAAAAAGAACATATCAAAATGTATAGAATCGAAATCGGAGCTTAGTAGTAAACTTATACCTTTAAAAACCTACATTAGCAAAAAAAAAAGAAAGATGTCAAATCAATAACCTAAACTTCCACTGTAAGAAATCAGAAAAAGAAGAGCAAACTAAACCCAAAGCAATCCCAAGTAAGGAAATAATAATGATTAGAACAGAAATTCATAAAATAGAAAACATAAAAACAACAGAGAAGAATCAATGAAAATCAAATGTAAAGGTCAATAAAATTGTCAAACGTTTAGCTAGACTGACCAAGACAAAAAGAAAAAGACACAAATTGTTGAAATCAAAACTGAAGGAGGGAACATCACTACTTACCTCACAGAAAGTAAAAGAATGATAAAGAATACTATGAATAACGTTATACAAAACAAATTGGACAACTTAGATGCTTAACATTATTAGTCTTCTGAGAAATGCAAATTAAAACCACAATGAGACACCACTTTACATCAAGTATCATGATACAGAGAAATAGGAAGCCTCATACTCTGCTGGTAGGCACATAAAATGGTAGAGCCACTTTGGAAGATACTTGGGTAGTTTTTGTCTGTTTGTTTGTTTGTTTTTGAGATGGAGTTTCACTCTTGCTGCCCATGATGGAGTGCAGTGGAGTGATCTTGGCTCACCGCAACCTCCACCTTCCGGGTTCAAGCTTCTCTTGCCTCAGCCTCCCGAGTAGCTGGGACTACAGGCATCTGCCACCATGCCTAGCTAATTTTTTTTTTTTTTTTTTTTTTTTTTTTTTTTTTTTGTATTTTCAGTAGAGACAGGGTTTCACCATGTGGGTCAGGCTGGTCTTGAACTCCTGACCTCAGGTGATCCACCCACCTCGGCCTCCCAAAGTGCTGGGATTACAGGTGTGAGCCACTGCACCCATTTTCTTAAAAGTTAAACATACATTTACCACATGACGCAGCAATTACACTCCTAGGTATATACCCAAGAGAAATGAAATTGTATGTCCACACAAAAACCATGAATATCCATGGGAGCATTATTCATAACAGCCAAAAAGTGGAAACCACTTAAGTGACAACCAACTGGTGAATGCATTGAGAAAATGTGGCATATCACACAACAGAATACTATTCAGCTATAAAGAAAAACCAAACACTGATACATATTACAACATGGATGAACCTGAAAACGTTAAGTTCAGTTCAAGGACACCAGACATAAAAGACCACATATTGTATGATTCCATTTATATGAAATTTCCAGGAGAGGCAAATCTACAGAGACAGAAAAGTAGATTCATGGTGGTGGCCTGGGGGGGGTCAGGGTAAGAACCAGGAATGACTGCAAAGGGTCAGAAGGAATTGCTTTTGGAGTGATGGAAATGTTCTAAAATTGCTGGATCATGATGATGGTTGTACTACAAATCATTGAACTGTGCACTTAAAATGGGTGGATTTTATGGTATACAAGTCATACTCAATAAAGTTATTTTTAAAATTATATACTTGCACTACATATAAAAATATATATTTATGAAGAAAGTAGAAATGTTAAAGGATGAGATAAATATAACTTGCCAGGCCTGGTGGCTGACACCTGTAATCCCAGCACTTTGGGAGGCCAAGGCAGAAGGATTGCTTAGCCCCAGGAGTTAGAGTCCAGCTTGGGCAACACAGTGAGACCCTGTCTCTACAAAAAAACAAGAAAATTAGCCAGATGTGGTGGCTCTTGCCTGTAGTTCCAGCTACTCAGGATGCTGAGGCAAGAGGATCACTTGAGCCCAAGAGGTCAAGACTGCTATGAGCCATGATCATGACACTGGACTCCAATCTAAACGACAGAGTGAGACTGTCTCAAAAAATATATGTGTATATATATAAACTTATATATATAATATATATAGGATATATATAAGTTTATATATATATAAACTCTTCCCACTTTGGAAATCATTGACTTCAACTACAAGGAAGGGCATGTCGTCCAATGGTTTCGTTTGTGGGCCCTGGAGCCAGGCTGCCTGAGTTCAAATCTTGGCTCTGCCACATACTAGCTGAGGGACTTCAGGGAAGCAATGTAACCTCTTCCAGGTTGGTCTCTCATTTGTAAAATGGGATGATGAGTATAATAACAATTAAGCAGAATATCCAGGGGTTCTTTGAAAGCGCAGAGACCATGGCCACTCCCATCCCATCCCTAGGATGACCACTGGGTGCAAGCCCATTGCCCCTTAGAAGCTTCCTCATCCCCAACTTCCAGGCAAGGCAGACTCACCAACCAATCCATAAAGCACCTACTGTGTGCTTAGCACCAAGCAAGTAGGTTTGAAGGACGATTCTCCCCTGACCCCAGACATACACAATACACAGACTGCTTCATGGGTTCCCAGAGTCTCATGAGAACTTCTCTCCATTGTGCAGGATGGGGAAACTGAGGGCCAAAGGAAGGACACTAGGTCATTAGAACACAAGCAGGACTTGCTTCCCAGGGTTGGAAAGAACTTTGAGAAGGAAATGTCAAAAGCACAATGGCAATTCTGAGCCGAGCAGGGAGGAAGGAGAGAGGAGAGCTGAGAGGGAATGGTAGTGCATGGAGGAGCAGGCCGTGGATGTGGGAGTGTATGAGCTGCAGCCCGGTGCTCTGCGAGGAGCTGCCAGTGAGCCACCAGCCTTTGCAGAGCAGAGAACTCAGGTGGCAGGAGAGCTGAGCCCAACTCCCACAGATCACTTGGTGGCAGGGGCTCACTAGCTATCCTGGCTCCCCGGCCAAGCCCCATCCCCACATCCACCCGCTCCCGCCTACCTCGCCCAATCTGCCCTGGGCCCTGGAGGATGTTGCCAAACACTAGGTCATTGACCCCGGGTGTGGGGTGGGCACAGCAGGGAAGGTGGGGGGCGGGAGAGAGGCCAGCAATCCCTGTTTGACTGGAGCTGTTCCAGGCTGCTTGGGCTGACCCGACTGCTGCCATGTCCTTGCTGAGCTGTCGGGGCTGCTGAGTCACTTGCCTTAAAAATCTGGAGGCAGCAGGCCGTGTGGACTCTGGCCTGGTGCCCCCTCCCTGTGGCAGTAGCTGGTGTGTGTGTGGGGGGCCTTCCGGGTGCCTGACCCCTGCCCACCCCAACTTGCTGCACCCTCTCCCAGGCACATTCTCAGCGGAAGCTCATAATCACCTTTAAAAATCCCGTTCACCCCAAACTGACTTGTAGAGGCCACTCCAACCTCCCACTTCGCCCACATTAGGGTTCCACCCAGATAATTTCAAATGACACCCCACCCCCAACCTCCTGCTGCTGACAGCTTCCTCCTTCTTCCTAGCTAGCCCATCCTCCATTCCTTGTTCCCTCCTAACTCTCCCCCATCTCCCTCACTCTTAGCCAGCTCACAGGC
>NW_027327387.1:0-13290 GCF_047675955.1 Chlorocebus sabaeus
ATAGCCAAAAGAGAGAAACAACCCCAAATATCCATCGACGGATGAATGGATAAACAATGTGGTACAGACATATTATGGACTATTATTCATGCTTGAAAAGAAATAAAATTCTGATACATGTTATAACATGGACGAACCTTGAAAACATTATAGTAAGTGAAATAAACTAAGCACAAGGGACCCATATTGTATTATTCCACTCATATTAGGCACTGAGAAAGGGCAAATTCATAGAAGCAGAAAGTTCGATAGTGATTGCCAGAGACTGGGGGCAAGGGGGTAATGAAAATTTATTGTTGATAATAGGTACAGAGTTTCTGTTTGGGATGATGACAAATTCTGGAACTGGATGGTGGTGATGGTTACACAACGTTGTTGATTCTTAATGCTTCTGAACTGAGGACTTTAAAATGGTTAAAATGGTAAATGTTATATACATTTCAGCACATAAAAAAACCTCTTGACTATATTTGTGTGAATCTGTTTCTGGAAGATGTATTCTGTTTCATTCATTGGTGTATCTATTCTTACATCAATACCACGTCTTGATTATTGTAGCTTTAACCTGAAATCAGGAAGTGTGAGTACTTTCACTTCGTTTTTCTTCAGTCTTGCGCTCCATATGCTTTTTTAGTCATTCATGTCATTTTGCTCAGATACAATGATAGAAATAGAGCTTTTGTTACCTGCAGGTTATTCCTGAAAAAGTACATACTACATGTTTCTATTTCCATGACATTCTATGATAGCCCAAACCAATCTATGGTATGAAAATATCAGAACAGTGATTGCCCGGACAGTAGGGGCAGGGCTGGACTGGCGATTGCATGGTGTAAATAAAGAGCTGATAACAGAATCTCCCGTACCCCAAATTCTGCAACTTGACTGGAAACAATGGTTCATATAGCAAACTGAGAAACAGTGATGCAGGAGATGGAAAAAAATTATTCAGGCAGATAGTGAGGATAAAAGAGTCCTCGGCAAGGCTTCCCTGCTAACAACAAGCAGCCCTGAGAAATTATTTTTTTCTAACAAAGAGCAGCCTGAAAAATCCAGCTGCAAACACAGATAAGCAAGCTGGAAGCTTGCACGGGGGAATGCCGGCAGCTGTGCCAATAGCAAAGGGCTACCTGGGGGCCAGGCATATCCAACATGGAGGCTCCATCTTCCGTTTTTTGTTACCACATGTGCAATATAGAGACGGACAACATGGCGCCGGTCAGGCAGAGAACCCATCTGAATAGTAAAGGATTAGGGTGGGGGCAGAGAGCTTTTCATGTCCTCTACTAATGACACACCTAGCCCTAACCAGTTTTTCTCACGCTATGCAAATAGCATACCTGGTCCAACCAATCTTTTGTGCCCTATGTAAATCAGACATCGCCTCTACAAGCTCATCTATAAAACCCCTTTCACCTTGGAACTGGCAACCCACTTTCTCGGGACCCCTCTTTGCAACAGAGATCTCTTTTTTTTCGCCTATTACATTTCTACTCTGAAGGTCACTCTTTGTGTGTTCACGTGCCAGTTTTCCAGGGCCTTGAGACAAGGAATCTTGGGTTCTTTCTTGTTGCTGTTGTTGTTGCTGTTTTGTTTTGTTTTTCTTTTCTTTTTTTTTTTTTTAAAGAGGTGACTCATAGTGTCAAAATCTTCGGACACGTTGTGTACATTCAGGAGCGAGCACTCTCCAGGAGATTTGACAAGAAGGAAGTTGTTGCTAACCTGGGAGAGCCATTAATGAAGTCGTCAGGCTTTAGGAGCACAGCAGGACATCTTAGATAAACTTGTCTGTGATTTCTGGAAGTCTGGCAAGAAAGCCTTAAGCAAGGAAAGTAATTTTCAGAAATAATATAGTGTGGCTGTCTGGAATATTAGTTCTGATTTCTGAACAGGTTTCTTACCTGATAAAAACAACCCAAGCTGTCTCCCTTTCTGTGCCTGTACTCCTACATCTTACAAAAAATCTCTCATAATAATCGGGAATGCTACTTAAGAAGCCCTATGTATAACCACAGCTGATGACAAAGTAAGGTGTCACATGGCTAAAATATTTTAAGTTTACCTTTCTTCTTAGTCTGGAAGGTAACAAGGCCATGATTTGCTTTTTAAAAAACATTTCATTTTAAGCTCCAGGACACATGTGCAGGATGTGCAGGTTTGTTTCGTAGGAAAATGTGTGCCATGGTGGTTTGCACCTATCAACCCATCACCTAAGTATTAAGCCTAACATGTGTTGGCTGTTTATCCTGATGCTCTCCGTCCTCCCACCTCTCCACCAGGCCCCGGTGTGTTGTTCCTCTCCATGTGTCCATGTGTTCTCATTGCTCAGCTCCCTCTTATGAGTGAGAATATGTGGTGTTGGTTTTCTGTTCCTGTGTTAGTTTGCTGAGGATAATCGCTTCCCATTTCATCCACATCCCTGCAAAGGACATGATCTCATTCCTTTTTATGGCTGCATAGTATTCCATGGTGTATATGTACCACACGATTTCTTTATTTGCTGTAACTCCTCCTTCCAGAAAGAAGAGCCATTTCCTCCCACCTGAGTAGAACATCTTTCCGTGATGAAAAATTATTCTTATTTTCAAACAATTATATATCATCTGGGAGCAAGACAGCAGGATCTTTACTGTTTTAGATGGTGACATTCTGAAACAAAACAAAGGGTAGACTACTCTGCTGGTCTCTAAACACCCTCTATGGCACAGCCCTGTTCCTCCGTGGCACGGGTTTAATTTTTGGATGCCTCTGTTATTTTTATGGGATTAAAGCCTGAAACTCTAAATGCATCTCTCTCTAGGTAACAATCCTGAATTCGTTTACAAGTCTCTAAGAATCCTGCACATATTTATTGTATGTGTCTTTCTGGGTCCCCTTTCCTCACCCACAGTCCAAGGAAGATTGCAATGAGTCATTGAGAATGCTTGGATGCTGCTTTCTGTCTGTGTTTTGACCAGGTAAAGGCAGAGCAACAATTGATACATAATACTTTACATATGTATGGGGCACATGTAGTATTTGTTTCATGCATAGAATGTGTAATGATGAGGTCAGGGTATTTGGGGTACCCATCACCTTGAGTATTTATCATTCGTATGTGTGGGGAACATTTCAAGTTCTCTCTTCTGGCTACTTTGAAATATACAATACACCATTGCTAACTATAACCATCCTATTCTGCTACCAAACATTTGAACTTTCAACTATGGAAAAGCCCTACTTCTCAGTCCAAAGAGATTTTTAAGGTAAAGCTTCAAAATAACAAAGCAACTAGCCAGTTGCGGTGGCTCATGCCTGTGATTGCAGCACTTTACGGGGCCAAGATAGGGGGATCCCTTGAGCTCAGGAGTTAGAGACCAGCCTGGGAAACAGAGTGAAACCACATCTCTACAAAAAATACAAAAGTTAACAGGCATAGCGATATGCACCTGTAGTCCCAGCTACTCAGGAGTCTGAGGTGGGAGGATCACTTTAGCCCAGGAGGTTGAGGCTGCAGTGAGCTATGATTGTGCCACTGCACTCCAGCCTGGGTGACAGAGCAAAATCTTGTCTGCAAAACAAAACAAAACAACCACCAAAACAATAAGCAAGTATTAGTCATTTCATCTGCTCCTTGCTAATCTGAACTCTCTTTTAACTTTATGTTTGCTGTGTTTATAATAGTAATAATCATCAGTGTTATTAGCACTAACATTCATTGACCACATGCCATGTCTCAGGTATTGTTTTAAGTACTTTATCCATTTTATATTTAAAAAATGAGGTAGGTAAAATTATTATCCTCTTTCATAGACAAAGAAACTGAGGCATAGAGTTTGTTAGGTAATGTACTTGTTGGGTGATACAGTACCACCCAGAGAGTAGGGGCGCTCAGTCCCAGATTACCTTTGTCTTAACTATAGCCAGCCCCTGATTTTGCTCTCTTCCCATGTGCAAGTGACTGGGGAATGATCCTTTCACTGCTGGACAACATCAAGGAGCAAGAGGTCAGGGACCAAGGAAGAAGCAGCCTCCTGTTCTGTAGGCTATGCAAAACTACGCCAGGTGAAGGCTGGGTGCAGTGGCTCACGCCTGTAATCCCAGCACTTTGGGAGGCCAAGGTGGGCTGATCACCTGAAGACAGGAGTTCAAGACCAGCCTGGCCAACATGGTGAAACCCCATCTCTACTAAAAATACAAAAATTAGCCAGACACAGTGGCACACGCCTGTAATCCCAGCCACTTGGAAGGCTAAGGCGTGAGAATCGCTTGAATTCGGGAGGCGGAGGTTGCAGTGAGTTGAGATCACACCACTGCGCTCCAGCCTGGGTGACAGAAGGAGACTCCATCTCAAAAAAAAAAAAAAAAAAAAAGATCTTAGTCAGCAGAAGAAGATCACTAGAGGTGCCAGGCCAGAAACTGCATGGCAGCATCATTTCTCCCAGAGTGCCAGCCTCTGGTTTCATGTATTTATGTACACTGTTGGGGCTCAGAAAACAACAATATACCAGAAGTGGAACCAAAGAAGCAGTGTCAAGGTCTCTCTAACCTCCCCTCCAATCCGTTCAATCTTCTCTCTCTCCCAAACACAAGATGAGGCTGTTCTCGGAAGTCCCCTTGTTAACCTAGAAACCAGGCTTCAAAAGAGGAACGTAATTGGATCCCTTGCATCTGTCCCCTGAAATTTCATTAACCAGAAAAGATTAAAACTCATCACAGAGGAAGAGACTGGAAGTTAAACACCATACCTGGAATGCAAATGAACTTTGTCTCAAACTATTATCTGTTCTCCGTTACCTCTCAATTCCAAACAGCATCATTTACAAGATAAATATCCACCTCCTGGGTCCCTTCAGACCTCCCTAAAAGTCATTTTCTCCTACAGACTCCCACCTCCCCTCTGAAGAAGAGTATATGAGAATCTGGACCTCATTGGGTTATTGGGAATTAATTGGGAATTCATTGGGTATTCATTGGGAATTCATTCTCCTAGGATTATTAATCGGCCTCTTGTCAGTTCATTTTCGGTGGACCTTCAGAGGCAGAAGGGGAAAACTTTCCCTCTTCACCTCTACAATACTCCAGAGGCTGAAACCAGCATCGAAGATGCCAGAGAATAAACAAAGTGAAGGAAGGAAGGGAGGAGGAGTGAGAGGGAAGAAAGAGAGACAGGGAGAAGGAGGAAGACAGAAAGGGAGGGAGGGAGAGAAGAAAGAAAGAGAATGGGAGGAGGTGTATATTAGTCCATTTTCAATGCGCTAATAAAGACATACCTGAGACTGTGTAATTTATAATAGAAAGAGATTTAATGGACTCACAGATCCACATGGCTGAGGAGGCCTCACAATCATGGCAGAAGGTGAAGGAGGAGCAAAGGCACATCTTACATGGCAGCAGGCAAGAGGACATGTACAGAGAAACTGCCCTTTATAAAACTATCAGATTTCATGAGACTTATTCACTATCATGGGAACAGCATGGGAAGAACCCACCTCCATCATTCAATTACCTCCCACTGGGTTCTTCCCACAACATGTGAGAATTATGGGAGCTATGATTCAGGATGAGATTTGGGTGGGAACACAGCCAAACCATATTAAGGAAGTGGGGAGAGAGGAAAGGGGGAAGGAAGGAAGGAAAAGAGAAAGAAGAAAGAAAGGAAAGAAGGAAACAAAGAAAGAAAGAAAGAAGTGAGAAAACAAAGGGAGGGAGGGAAGAAAGAAAAAAGAAAGAGGGAGGAAGGAAGAGGGGAAGAAAGAGAGAAAGGAGGAGAGTTACAGGGAGAGAAACAGAGGGAGGGATGTTGTACCTTTTACTGAACTCATGGCTGGGACCCTTTCTCTGTCTAACTCCAGTGAATTCCTGTTGTGACAAATGTTCCCTTTGTTGAAAACAGCGAACATTTTTTGTTCAGGTATTAAGTACTCAGGATAACTACGTTGGTTCTTAGCAAACCCATGAAAACTTGGGTTTGCTAGGTTTTGGAGGGAGAGAACAGGTCAAACGCTAACATAATTCCTTAGCCTTGTGGAAAGAAAAAGGAGCCAAGTCGTGTTTTTGAGTAGACTGCCATCTAGTGGCCGCGAATGGATATATTTACATTTCAAAAGCTACCAGGCAGGAGTGAAAGATGAAAAACAGAGGGACAAGAAGTATCCAACAGAGAGGCTGTGGCAATTTCCATCTCAGTCACTCTTGGTTCATTTTCTCGAATATGTTTTTGTAACTGTAGTTGTAAATTTATCATTCAAAATGCAAAAATGTTGTTTTCATAAATGCCACGTTTAGAAATTATGATTAATTTAATGATATATTACTTTCTATCACAGATCACATGTATGTTAGAAGGAAAGTAATAATTTAAATATGTATATAGAGGTTGGGCATGGTGGCTCACTCCTGTAATCCCAGCACTTTGGGAGCCCAGGGCAGGCAGATCACTTGAGGTCAGGAGTTCAAGACCAGCCTGGCCAACATGGTGAAACCTGCCTCTACTAAAAATACAAAAATTAACTGGTCATGGTGGTGCGTGCCTGTAGTCCCAGGTACTTGGGAGGCTGAGGCACGAGAATCGCTTGAACCGGGAGGTGGAGGTTGTAGTGAGCTGAGATCGTGCCACGGCACTCCAGCCTGGGCGACAGAGCGAGACTCCATCTCAAAATAAATAAATAAATAAGTTTAAAAGATACACACACACACACACACACACACACACACACACACACACACACACACACAGTATCATCAATGAAGTTAGGGACTTCTTTGTCCCTAACTTCAGTGGGGCAGAGATTCCAACAAATTTCTGTAAGGTGGAGCACAAATGGACAGATGGACATTCAGAATGATACAGAGCATTGATGCCATCATGCTCCTCATTCTATGGCATATTATTATCATTGCAGGGCCATGGAAAACTTCCCCTTCACTCTCTGATGGTTCACTGAAAGTCAACTGACAAAAGGCAGATTAATGGGAGAAAAGGCGTACAAATTTATTAGATCGTAGTTTTATGTGACATGGAGCCTTCAGAAAGAAGATCCAAAGAGATAGAGGAAATTGTTCACTTTCATGCTTAGGTCCAACACAATATGGACAGCTCTGCAGAAATCGGAGTGGACCATAGGGTGTGGTCTACTGCTGACAGACTGAGTGGGGAAATCCAGCAAGGCCTGTCTGCCTACATTCTTCTTGGCCTCTCTGTGCCATGTTCCTTCTTTCTGGGTGTGGGGCAGGACCCTCTCTGGAATGGGGCTATTATGACCTAGAATCAAACGAGGTAGGTCAGACAATTTACTTATGGCCAGTTTTTTTTTTAAATTAATTTATTATTATTATTATACTTTAGGTTCTAGGGTACATGTGTATAACGTGCAGGTTTGTTACATATGTATACTTGTGCCATGTTGCTGTGCTGCACCCATCAACTCGTCAGCACCCATCAACTCGTCATTTACATCAGGTATAACTCCCAATGTAATCCCTCCCCTCTCCCCCCTCCCCATGATAGGCCCCGGTGTGTGATGTCCCCTTCCCGAGTCCAAGTGATCTCATTGTTCAGTTCCCACCTATGAGTGAGAACATGCGGTGTTCGGTTTTCTGTTCTTGTGATAGTTTGCTGAGAATGATGGTTTCCAGCTGCATCCATGTCCCTACAAAGGACAAACTCATCCTTTTTTATGGCTGCATAGTATTCCATGGTGTATATGTGCCACTTATGGCCAGTTTTTACACAGAAAGTCATTGAGCCTGGGGAGTGGTGACTCACGACTGTAACCCTACCACTTTGGGAGCTGAGGCAGGAGAATCCCTTTATCTCAGGAGTTCAAGGCCAGCCTGGGCAACATAGTGAGACCCTGTCTCTCTCTCTTTGTTTTTTTTAAGAATTTTTTTTTTTTTTAAAGAAAGAAAGGCGTAGCGGGAGGCAGAGTAATAATTTTAGGTTTTATTGTTGGTGTCAGGGAAAAGAGGTTCTGGTTTCTATGACCCACCCTGGGAAAGAGATAATCTTTTCCCTTCCTTCCTTCCTTCCTTCCTTCCTTCCTTCCTTCCTTCCTTCCTTCCTTCCTTCCTTCCTTCCTTCCTTCCTTCCTTCTCTTCTCTTTCTTTCTTTCTTTCTCTCTTCTCTTCTTTCTTTCTTTCTTTCTTTCTTTCTTTCTTTCTTTCTTTCTTTCTCTTTCTTTCTTTCTTTCTTTCTTTCTTTCTTTCTTTCTTTCTTTCTTTCTTTCTTTCTCTCTCTCTCTCTCTCTCTCTCTCTCTTCTTCTTTCTTTCTTTCTTTCTTTCTTTCTTTCTTTCTTTCTTTCTTTTTCTTTCTTCCTTTTTCTTTTCTTTTCTTTCTTCTTTCTTGTTTGTTTTGAGACTAAGTCTTGCTCTGTTACTCATGCAGTGATGCAATCTTGGCTCACTGCAACCTCCGCCTGCCGGGTTCAAGCAATTCTCCTGCCTCAGCCTCCTGAGTAGCTGAGATTACAGGAGTGTGCCACCACGCTGGGCTAACTTTTGTATTCTTAGTAGAGGGGGGGTTTCGCTATGTTAGCCATGCTGGTCTCAAACACCTGACCTCAGGTGATCTGCCCACCCTGTCCTCCCAAAGTGTTGGGATTACAGGCGTGAGCCACCGCACCTGGCCAGAGATAGTCTAGTCCCTGTAACTAGCCTCAGGGAGAATGAGAGAGTCAGGAGACCGCAGAAAGTCAGAGAGAAACTTTTGCTTCTGAGGCCTTGATTCTGGAGTATCCTTTCCTGAGCTCCTGCATGATCACACCCACATAAAATTCCTTGCTCCTTTGTTTCCTTTTATCCCCATTCCCCATGCCTTCTCCTCTCTTTCTCAAATAGGCTTAAAGACCTCACTCTTGAAAATGAATGAATAACCAAACATCTTAAGATCATCCTTATGGAGCTAGACTGTGGGATGCATTACAAGAGTCCCAGCTATTCTTGTCTCCCTCTTGAATTATATTTAAAATGAGTTTTTGTACACTTTGCCTATAGTAGTGTTGCTTCTAAGATGTAGTATAATATATATCATCTCTACTTTTCCATTTGCTTGTGCTAGACCTCTGAGTTAGACCACAATCTTCTTTTGCCCTTTATCTCTTCCTTTGCCTGAAGAATGTTGTCAGGTACTTTATTTTAATATGTTAGAAAAATACAAATCTGTTTGTAGTTGTATTTTTCATATACATGTCACCAAACCAAGAATAGTCAGTGCTTTTATTCATCAAAAATTAATAGAATGCATACGTGTGGGTCTGTTTCTGGACTCTGAGTCACTGATCTGTCTCTCTTTTTCTGTGAAAATACCACCTTATCTTGATTACTTTGGCTTTATTTTAAGTCTTGAAATTTGGTACTGAGTCTTTTCAATTTGTTCTTATTTTTAAAGGTTGCTTTAATGATTTTAGGTCCTCTGCATTGCTATATAGATTTTAGAAACAGCTTGTTAATTTCTATGTAAGGAAAAGTCTTCTAGGAACGTGTTGAGACTGCATTGAAGACATACATCAATTAGGGAAGAATTTCACATTTTAGGAATATTCAGTTTTCTAATTCATGCACATGGCTCTCCATTTATTGATGTCTTCTTTGATTTCTCTGACAAATCTTTGTAATTGTCTAGCATAAAGATCTTTCAAGACTTTAAACATTTTTCTAATTATTTTATACACGTCTCTCTATGGTAAATAGCACAATTTTAGATTTTATTTTTGAGTTCTCTGATGCTAGCGTATAGAAAAACAATTAATTATTGTATTTTGACCACGTACTTTGTGATCTTGCTAAATTCATTGAATTCTGGTAAGTTATTTGTAGATTCCTTAGGATTCTCTACATAAATATCACATCATCTGCAAACACACACAGTTTTACTTCTTTCTTTCCAAACTTTCTTCCTCCCTCCCTTCTTGCTTCTCTCTCTTTTAAAATTGTTTATTTGTTTAAGTTTACCTTATTTTAGTAGCTGTAACATCTTGTATAATGTTGAAGTGGTGAGAGCAGATATTCATGATTTTTTTCCCCCAAATTAAGGAAGAAATAGTTCAATATTTCACCACGTGTGTTAACAGTAGTGGTTTTTGTAGTGACCATTATGAGGTTGAGGAAGTTCACTTCTATTCCTAGTTTGCTGTGAGTTTTTGTCATGAATGACTAATTTAGTCAAATGTTTTTGTTCCTATATTAAGGTAATCATGTTGTTTTTCCTCCCTCATCTGTCAATGTAGTGAATTATCTGAGTGGTTTTCTGTTGTTAAATCAGCTTTGCATTCATAGATAAACTGTCTTTGGTCATGATGTAATATTATTTTTATGTACTGCTGGATTTGATTTTCCAATATTGTTAAGAACTTTTGCATCTATGTTCCTGAGAGACGTTTTCTGAAATTTTCTTTTCTGGTTTGTTAGATTTTGGTATCAGAGTGATGCTGGCCTCATAAAATGAGTTGGGAAGTGTTCCCTTTTCCATTTTGTGAGCGTTTTGGTAAGACTGTTGTCTTTTCTCATTCAGTGTTTGATAGAATTCACCATCTGAAACTGTCTAGGACTGTATTCTTTATGGAAATGTTAGTTATTGTAAATTAAATTTCTTTAGTAGATACAGGGTATTCTGATTCAACATTACTTCCTGGATCAATTTTGAAACTTGTCATTTAATTTAAATTGACATATTTATTAGCATATAATTATCCATAATATTTTTATTATCCTTGTAATGTTTATAGGATAAGCAGTTATATTTCCTCTTTCATTTCTAATTCTAGATATTTTGTCTGTGTGTGATTGGTTTTTTAGGAGTTTATTAATTCAGTTACTCTTTTCAAAGGAAAAATTTTTGCCTTTATTTTCTTTTCCTTGTTTCTTATTTCATTGCTTTCTGTTTTTATCTTTATTATTTTCTTCCTACTACTTAATTTGGTTCAATTTTATTTTTTCAGCGTCCTAAGACAAAACATAATTGATATAATTTTTTTCTTTTCTAAATATTTAAAGTGATAAACTTCTCTCTAGGCATTGCACCTCATAGATTTTGCTATGTTGTGTTTTCTATTCTCATTCAGTTTAAAATATTTTCTAATTTCACCTGTAATTTTATTAACACCAATTAGCTTTTTAAAAAATGAAACATGGACATTTTCTAGATGTTCTTTTCTTATTGGTTTCTGATTTAAGGCCATTATTGAAGAATATAGTCTGTAAAATTGTAATCTTTTAAAATTTATTGAGACTTTTAAAGTCTGATATATGGTCAATAGTGGTTCCACATACACTAAAAATATTTATATTCTGTACTTGTGTATTAGCTCAGGCTGCCATCAAAATACAATAGACTAGGTGGCTTAAATAAAAGAAATTGGCCGGGTGCAGTGGCTCACGCCTGTGATCCCAGCACTTTCAGAGGCCAAAGCGGGTGGATCACCTGAAGTCGGGGGTTTGAGACCAGCCTGGACAACATGGTGACACCCTATCTCTACTAAAATACAAAATTTAGCCAAGTGTAGTGGCGCATGCCTGTAATCCCAGCTACTCGGGAGGCTGAGGCAGGAGAATCACTTGAACCCGGGAAGTGAAGGTTGCAGTGAGCCAAGATGGCAGCATTGAACTCCAGCCTGGGCAACAGAGCGAGACTCCGTCCAAAAAAAAAAAAAAAAAAAAGAAAAACAACCAGAAAAAGAATACACAGATTAGATGGACCTGGAGTCAAAGGAGTTGACCAGCAGTCTCACCTTAAGACGTGGACAGCGTGTGCTGGTTGGTCTCTAAAGTAAAACTGAGGGGCAGGTACTAAGGAACGCAGGATGTGTGGAAAACAGGTGTTCGTGACATCTGTACTTTTAACTTGTTTGTTTGTT
Organism: Chlorocebus sabaeus; assembly: GCF_047675955.1. Classification (NCBI taxonomy): domain Eukaryota; kingdom Metazoa; phylum Chordata; class Mammalia; order Primates; family Cercopithecidae; genus Chlorocebus; species Chlorocebus sabaeus. The sequence continues at coordinate 11,833 of NW_027327387.1, forward strand.
TTTGTTTTTTGAAACAAGACACCTGGATTTCTTCTGTATAAGTAAATAAAATGAGGTTTGGCCATATTAAATAGCTCAGTTTCTTTCTATTCTGATAGCTTCCTCAAAAAACAGCTTGTGTTTTATCTTTATTCTCCTTGCATATAGCACAATTACTAACCTACTGTCAGCATTCCCTATATTTATTCAGTCAAAATACAGTCATCCTTTGGTGTCTGTGGGGTGTTCTAGGACCTCCCACGAATACCCAAATCCACAGATGCTCAAGTCCCTTAAATGCAAATTCTACACCATTGTAAAATGATGTCTTTTTATGTGTTTATTTGTGGGCGTGTAGACAAAAGGGAAAATAGTAGTGTTTGCAAATATGTAGTGTTGCACATAACCTACGCATATCCTCCCATACCCTCTAAGTCATCTCTAGATTACTTATAATACCTAATACAATGTAAATGCTATGAAATAATGGTTATGCTGTATTGTTTAGGGAATAATGATCAGAAGAAAAAGTCTATATGTAAATAGTACAGACAATTTTTTTTTTTCAAATGTTTTTGACCCATGGTTGGTTAAATCTACAGAGGCAGGATGCACCCACATGGAGGAGGATCAACTGTTATCTCATTTAAAAAAATCTTGGCTGGACACGGTGACTCACGCCTGTAATCACAGCACTTTGGGAGGCCGAGGCAGGTGGATTACTGGAGGTCAGGGGTTCAAGACCAGCCTGGCCAACATAGCGAAACCCCATCTCTACCAAAAATACAAAATTAGCTGGACATGATGGCATGCACCTGTAATCCCAGCTACTCAGGAGGCTGAGGCAGGAGAATCACTTGAATCTGGGAAGTAGAGTTTGCAGTGAGCCAAGATCACGCCACTGCACTCCAGCCTGGGCAACAAGAGTGAGACTGTCTCAAAATAAATAAATAAAAAAAATAAAATAAAATAAAATAATAAAAAAAACTTTAATAAAATTGGCCACAAGATGTCCCCACTGCTTTAAAAGATACTTTTTGCATCTAGACAGGCCTTTTCATATTTCACTTGATTGTATGCCTGTAGGAAATCAGTTATTAAACGTTCAGAGTAGTAGACATCTTCAAACCAGAGTTCAAGTAATAGTCCCAAATGCTAAATGTACATTTATCTTTTAAAGGTTCATATTAAACTATGGTTTTCGTAAATTGTGGGGATTCTTTGAGGCCACTTTGAATTTTTTTTTTTTTTTTTTTTGACAGAATCTCGCTCTTGTCACACCAGTTGGAGTGCAATGGTGCAATCTTGGATCACTGCAACCTCTGCCTCCTGGGTTCAAGTGTTTCTCCTGCCTCAGCCTCCCCAGTAGCTGGGATTTCAGGCACACGCCACCATGCCCAGCTAATTTTTGTATTTTTAGTAGAGATGGGGTTTCACCATGTTGTTCAGGCTGATCTCGAACTCCTGACCTCAGGTGAT
>NW_027327388.1:0-13198 GCF_047675955.1 Chlorocebus sabaeus
GATTATGTACTCTTTTTTTATTTTTTTAACATATTTTAAAAAGTGAGATGCATCTTTCTGTTCTTTTAGAAGAGTGGGGTTACCAGCAAACCGTTTTTAGCCCCCATGCACTAGAACTTCCCCTTCTGTCATGTTCGCCAAGTGATTAAAAATGCTCCCCTTTCTGCTTCCCTTCTCCAATTTTATCTAACTCTTCTTTCCTTTGTCTCTCTAATTTGAATTATACTTCCAGGAATTTCTTCCTCAGGGCTTTGTTTTTGAAAAGTATTTGTTTGCTATTTTCAAGAGTTCCTTTAGCCCAGACTGTTCTGGCACCATCAGATAGCACCAGGATCTGTTTGTTTGTTTTTGGCAGAGCGGGTGTTCTTTGTGGGTTTCTTTCTTCCTTCCTTTCTTTCTTTCGCTCTTGTATCGGATCTTCCAAAACCTCCTCCTAGCTTTGGTTGCCATTCCAGTGAGGATGTACTGCTTCTTGAGTATTCTTCTATTACAGGATTCGTTAAACATTTTTACTGTCCATCTGCTTTCTCTTATGTCTTTACTCTGCCCTTCATCCCACCACAACATTGCTGATGTCATGCTATCATGATTTGATAGTTGTTAGATGCTGGTGAAACCTTGCTGTCTAGTTTTCTTGTAGATGTTGTATATGATTCTTCTATTTTGCTATCCTAGTTACTCTGTTGGGACATGCCTTTCTCTTGTGGCCAAAGTCAGGAAAAAGAGATGCCAATCCAACTATGCAATTATATTTGAATTACACCTGCTCCTAGTCCATTGACTAGCATATTGTATGGTGAAACCCAACTTCACAGAGGCAGGGGAGGACACTTTTCCTTATCATGGGGCAAGGAAATATTCATATTTGTGAACAATAATACAAACTACCACAGTTCTTATATGTATTCTGTTAAATTCTTGGTCCTATGCTCCCCTGAAAGAGGGTTGAACACCTATTATTGCAGTAACCACATGGAAAGGGAAGAGAGAAAGAGAAAAGCAGCTTTAATCCATTCAAAAGGATAAGGTGCAAAAAATTCAAAAAACCGAGCCATTTGAGATAAGGAATTTTAATTTCTTCACACAGTATTCAATTCTAGGAATAGACTAAGGTGAAACAAATTAATGTGAACATGCTTCCCATTGCAAAGATTTAGAAATACAAAAATACTTTACGTGTACATGATTTATTAGGGAAGGAATGTAGCTCCTTGGCATTAGACAAGAATTGGGAGTTGAAAGCCAATATGGTAGACTTAAGAAGGTGATACTGTGGCATCCCTGTACCTTTACAGAATCGAGAAATAGGCCATTTGTGTTAAGGGGCTTGGGAGTTTAACATTCACAAAAAAGCAGATAAAAAGACCTCAGCCCATCATGAGAGAGTTAGAATTAGGACACTTAATATATGTACCCTAAGAAGCTGGCTCAGCTCTCTTTGGAGAAGAGAACTGTGAAAACTTCCATCCACCACCATGTAGAGCATGAATCTTATTTCTTCTGATACCTCAGATGAGAAAAAAAAAGTCTTCTGTAAGCAATACAAACTCGAAGCTAGCAATAAGCAAGGGATTATATCTGAATTTACAATACACAAGTTGCAAATAAATCTCTAAACTGAAACTTTAACATAAAACTGATCCAAGCTTGGACATCCCTGGGGCCCAAAGCAGTAAGAAACAAACAGTGAACCTCTCAAGAAAGACATTTCTGGAAATAAAGTGATGTAGAATTCTTATTAGGAGGAACAATCCCTTGCAGAAGATCTCTCTGTCTCTCTCCCGCCTCCCTCTGTAACACACACACACACACACACACACACCACACACACACCCACACACACACCCACACACACACCACACACACACCACACACACACACACCACACACACACCACACACACACACACCCCACACACACACACCCCCTACACACACACCACACACACACACACCACACACACACACACACCACACACACACACCACCACACACACACACCACACACACCACACACACACACCACACACACACAGCACACACCACACACACAGCACACACACACACACACACCACACACACACCACACACACACACCACACCACACACACACACCCCACACACACCCCACACACACCCCACACACACACACCACACACACACCACACACACACACCACACCACACACACACCCCCCACACATACCCCACACACACCCCACACACACACCACACACACACACCACACACACACACCACACACACACACACCACACACATCACACACACCACACCACACACACACCACACACACACACACCACACACACCACACATACACCACACACACACACCACACACACACACACCACACACACCACACACACACACCACACACACCACACACACACCACACACACCCCACACACACACCCACACACACACCATGCACACACCACGCACACACCACACACACACCACACACCACACACACCACACACACCACACACCACACACACACCACACACACACACCACACACCACACACCACACACACCACACACACACCACACACACCACACACACACCACCACACACACCACACACTACACATACCACACACACACACACCACACACACCACACACACACACCACACACACCCCCCACACACACCACACACACACCACACACACACCCACACACACACCATGCACACACCACGCACACACCACACACACACCACACACCACACACACCACACACACACACACCACACACACACACACACCACACACACCACACACACACCACACACACACACCACACACCACACACCACACACACCACACACACACCACACACACACCACACACACCACACACCACACACACACACCACACACACACCACACACACCACACACTACACATACCACACACACACACACCACACACACACCACACACACCACACACACACACACCACACACACCACAGACACACACACACACCACACACACCACACACACACACACCACACACACCACAGACACACACACACACCACACACACCACACACACACACACCACACACACACCACACACACCACACACACACACCACACACACACCACACACACACACCACACACACACACCACACACCACACACACACACACCACATACACGCGCACACACACACCACACACACGCGCGTGCACACACACACACACACACCACACACACACACACACACCCCACACACACACACACAAGACCATACAATGATATAACTTAACTTGAATGTAGCCTGCAGACATAACGAGGGTAATTCTCTTAAGAACTTGAGATAATAGATAAACTGAAAAAGATTTTAAAAACTAAAACCATAGTTATCCCTTACCTAACAGAATAGTCTGAAAATACTGAAAACCAGGTATTCTGCCAAAAAGAGAGAAAGAAAACTAGAAACTGATTTTCCTATTATTTAAAATGGAAAAAATAATAATGTATAATATATTGCATGTTATTCCCAAACACCCAATTTCCTAATATGTAGCTAAGATAAAGTAAAACTTAAACATACGAGATAAGAAAAACTACTATGTATGTTAGCATGTAAAATGCTTAAAACATTGTTTCTTGATTACAAAACAATGTCATCTTTAATACTGTCCTATATACAGTAAATGGATGGTTTGCATGCTGTACTGTAAACACTGTTTGCATTATGATGCAACAAGAACAGAAGTAAATATGTCAGAAAAATGCAGACAGTTTGCAATAAAAACCACGACATTTTCCTGTAATTAGCTATTGTTACTCAACAAGAGGAGTTAAAACCTGAAGCTTGAAGAGCGTAGAGAAGGTAATTGGGAAGGGGCATTGAAGGGATCACTGCAACCAATGGCAAAAGTCGATGGTGCACACAAAGTGAATGATAAAGGAGTAATTTCAGGCAGAATATCAGGTTCAGAGAAATATAAGTTCACCATTTGGTCCAGGTTCTAAACGAGGAAGATTTGAAAAATCTTCAAGAAAGATGACAGTGTTCATGCTTCAGGATAATGATTCGTGTAAGTTAGAGCTCTGCTTACATGGCCATTGTTTATGTTGGTAAATATGTCTTCTATCTTCTAGTACCAGCAACATCCAAGACACACATTCTCTTTGTGGGATGCTCAGCAAGATTTTTCAAAACAGCTGATGCTAACTTTTAACATCTTACCAATTACTATAGCTTGAGACTTTTCTCCAAATGTTACTTTGTAAAAAAAGAATTGTATTGAGGTTTAAAAGCACAAATATAAAATTTTTCTATATAAGCTAGGCATGGTGGCTCATGTCTGTAATTTAAGTGCTTTCAGAGGCTGTGGCAGGAGGGTCACTTGAGGCCAGGAGTTCAAGAGCAGTCTGGGCAACATAGTGAGACCCTGTCAGTACTGAAAAAAAAACCCCCAAAAAACCAAAAACAAAAAACAAAAAAATCCTATGTAGACAGCAGCCAAAACATATTGCATTGAGCACTGAGACAGGTATATTCTATGAAGTTTGAAAATAAAAATCATGATGCATACTAACAGAAAAATGTTCTGTGAGGTATGTCTGTTTAATATGATTAAATAGATGAGAAGAATATAACCCATAAGGAGATAATACAATAGGAAAAGAAAGATTATGAGCAAAAAACCAAATTAAAACTTTTAAAAATAGAGTACAGGAGCATTGAAATAAAAACTTCAATGAATGGCCAGCTGTGGTGGCTCAAACCTGTAATCCCAGCACGTTGGGGGGCTGAGACGGGTGGATCATGAGGTCAGGAGTTCAAGACTAGCCTGGACAACATAGTGAAAACCCTGTCTCTACTAAAAGTACAAAAATTAGCCGGGTGTGGTGGCACGTGCCTGTAGCCCCGGCTACTCGGGAGGCTGAGGCAGGAGAATCGCTTGAACCCGGGAGGCGGAGGTTGCAGTGAGCCAAGATCATGTCAGTGCACTCCAGCCTGGGTGACAGAGTGAGGCTCCATCTCAAAAAGCAAACAAACAAACAAACAACTTTAATGAATGAGTTAAAGTGGATATTGGAAATAGCAGAAGAGATAATTAGAGAACTGAAAACTATATCTTATGAAATTACTTAGAATGATCACAAGGAGTAAATTAGATGCAAATTATTTTTTAAAGAGATAGATATTTAACAAAGGTGCCAGGAAAACTCAATGGAGGAAAGGTAAATCTCTTCAATAAATTGTGCTGAGACAACTGGATATCACATACAAAAGAATAAAATTAGACCCCATCTCACATTATTACACTGTAGTTAATAATCAAGGGGAAATGAATGAAGGACTTAAACATAGGATCTGAAACTAGAAAATTACTACAAAAAAAGTTCCATGACACTGGTCTGAGCAATGATTTTTTTGGATATGACCCCCAAAGCACAGTGAAGAATAGCAAAAATAGACAAATTGAATTGCATCAAATTTAGGAAGCTTTTTCACAGCCAATGAAACAGTCAATGAAATGAAGAAACAACTTACGGAATGGTAGAAAATATTTGGAAACCATATATTGGATAAGGTGTTAATATCCAAAATACATAAGGTAATCAGACAACTCAACAGCAAGATAACCTGATTCAAAAATGAGCAACGAACTTGAATACACATTTCTCAAAAGAAGACATGCAGATGGCTAAACAAGGATATGAAAAAAATGCTCAACGTTACTGATCAGAGAAATGCTAATTAAAATCACATTGGGATGCCACCTCACTCCTGCTTGAATGGCTTCTGTGAAAACAAAAGATAAATGCTGGCGAGGACGTGGAGAAAAGAGAACCCTTGCACGTTGTTGGTAGGAATGTAAATTAGTACAGCCATTATAGAAAATAGTATGGAGGTTCTTTAGAAAATTAAAAATAGAACCACCACATTATCCAGTATATATGGTAAGGAAATGAAATCAGCATATAAAAGAGACATCTGCACTCCCATGTTTATTCCAGCACTAGTCACAGTAGCCAAGATATGAAATCAACTTAAGTGTTCAGCAACAGATAAACGGATAAATAAAATACAGTATGTATATACAATGGAATATGATTCAGCCACAAAAAAAGAAATAAATCTTGTTATTTGTGACCATATAACATTATGTTTGGTGAAATAAGTCAGGTACAGAAAAACAAATATTGCATGATCTCACTTATATGTAAAATCTGAAAAAATTGAACTTCCAGAAGTAAAGAGTAGAATGGTGGTTACCAGGAACTGGAGATGAGGGTGAAGCTGGGGAGGTTTTGTTCAAAGGATACAAAATTGTAGTTAGGTGGAATAAATTCAAGACATCTATTGTACAATGCGATGACTATAGTTAATAACAATGTATTGTATCCTTGAAAATGCTAAAAGAGTAGATTTTAAGTGTTCTCATCACAAAAAGTGGTGAGTATGTGAGGTAAGGTATATGTTAATTAGCTAGAGTAGGCATTCCACAATGTATACATATTTTAGAACATGTTGTACACAACAAATATATGAAATATTTATTTGTCAATTAAAATTTTTAAGAAAAGGGATAGAATTAGGAAGTTTAAGAGAAGATAATCGCCACACTAAAACTTGAAAGATAACAGAAAAGTCTTAAAATCCTTATGAGATGAATCCCACCTCCAAAGTAAGAGTCATTAGGTGAAAAGCAAATTTTAAATAATAGAAATAAGATAATAGTAAAATAATATCTTGAAGAAGTGGAGAGAATGGAGCTACAAAATTATAGTTCTTTACTGGCTAAACAAAAAGTTAAGACTGATGGTGAAATAGTTTTTTATCTAATAAATAAATACTTCTTTCATGAATAAGAAGATGATCGCAACGGCCAGGCACTGTGGCTCACTCCTGTAATCCCAGAACTTTGGGAGGTGGATGTGGGTAAATCACTTGAGGTCAAGATTTCGAGACCAGCCTGGCCAACCTGGTGAAACCCTGTCTCTACTAAAAATTCAAAAAATAGCTGGACATGGTGGTGGGTGCCTGTAATCCCATCTACTCAGGAGGCTGAGGCAGGAAAATCACGTGAACCTGAGAGGCGGAAGTTGCAGTGAGCTGAGATCTCACCACTGTACTCCAGCCTGGGCAACAGAGTGAGACTCCATGAAAGAAAGAAAGAAAGAAAGAGAGAGAGAGAGAGAGAGAGAGAGAGAGAGAGAGAGAGAGAGAGAGAGAAAGAAAGGAAGGAAGGAAGGAAGGAAGGAAGGAAGGAAGGAAGGAAGGAAGGAAGGAAAGAAGGAAGGAAGGAAGGAAGGAAGGAAGGAAGGAAGGAAGGAAACTGGAACTCACAAAAAGTAACAAGAAAGGAATTGGTTAACATTCTGGTAATTTAAAATAATAATTATTTATAAAAACTAACAATAGTTCTAATGATACTTGAGTTTTTAATAACAAGACAATTAAAATACATGACAAAGATAAGAATGCAGTCATTTGAGTTAAATAATTATATCTAAAATTCTTTTATTATGTTAGCTGAGAAAATATAGAGTAATTTGTTCTAGACTTTGTTAAGCATGCATGCTAAAAACTAAATATCATTTGTTAGAAAAATAGTAACTTTCACAAAAGCTAAAGGGAAAAGGGGAGAACAGAGCAACTCAATAGCCAGCATAAGAGAAGGTTAAAAAAACGAAAACAATACAAGTAAGCAAAGAAAAAGGTTGATGAATAGAAGGCAGTAAGTAAAATTGTCAGCAATGTGTCCAAATGTATTAGTGACTAGAATTAATGTAAAATGTTTTATCATTTACTATAGAATTATTTTCAGATTTAATTGAAGTAAAAAAAAAGCTTTTTGCTACTTGCAAAAGACATCCTTAATATATAAGAGCAGATAAAGCTTTCTGCTACTTGCAAAAGACATGCTTAGTATATAAAAGCAGATAAAGTTTTAAAGTAAAGGAATAACAAGCTTTCTGCTACTTGCAAAAGACATGCTTAATATATAAGAGCAGATAATGTTTTTAAGTAAAGGAATAAAACATACATGCCAGATAAACAATAAACTGAATAAAATTGGTATACCTATAAGAAGAAATAGACATTAGGGCAATAAGCATTATTTAAGATAAAGAAAAATACAATTACAAAAGGAACAACTTTGCAACAAGATACAGCAATTCTAAACTTGTATGTACTTGAAATATGACAAAATAAAAATAAAAATCTGATATAGTTACAAGGCGAAATAAACAAATCTATAATCATAGTGAGAGGATTATAGTTGATCTTTGAACAATACTGGTTTAAACTCTGTGGGTTCATTGATAACGTGGATTTTTTTTCAGAAAATATATTGGAAATCTTTTTAGAGATGTGTGACAATTTGAAAACACTGGGAGATAAACTACCTAGAACTATCAAAAAAAGTAATAAAAAATTAGGCATGTCCTGAATACATAAATATATACATATATACTATTTTATCATTTACTATCATAAAATATACACACATTTATTATAAAAAGTTAAAATGTATTAAAACATATGCAGACTATACATGGAAAGATACAGAATTAAATCATAACTGTATACAATTAACTATACTACATACTGTACTATGATAATAATTTTGTAGCCGTCTCCTGTTGGTATTGCAGTGAACTCAAGTGTTGCGAGGAATATGTACTTGAAATGCTTTGTGATGCTAGTCACCTCCTCCTGAGCAGTTTGTCTCTCCAGTAAATTGTGTATTGCAATAAAAAGTGATCTCTGGAGGTTCTCACACATTTTTCATCATGTTAGTGTGATACCATAAACCTTGAATAACACCATGGGACTCATACAGAATGCAACTAGTGATGCTGGAAGTGCTCCCAAGAAACAGAAAAGTCCTGACATTATATGAAAAAGTTAAATTGCTTGATATGTACCATAGATTAAGGTCTGAAGCTAAGGTTCCTCACCACTTCAAGAAAAATAAATTCAGCATAAAGACCACTTGGGAAAAAAGAAGATAAAATTTATAAACTTTGCACTTTTTGGGAAAGACTTTTTATCTTGTATTGAAAATGTAGCTTTTATGTGGGTGCAGGATTGTTATAAGGAAGACATAGTTATAGACCTGAATAATTCAAGAAATAGTAAAGTCATCATATGACAACTTAAAGCAGAAGGAAAGTGAAGGATCTAAAGCTGGAGATGTTAATGCCAGTAAAGGATAGCTTTATAATTTTAGAAAGTGATCTGGCTTAAAAAATGTCAAGATAACCTTAACTTATACTATCAGTTTAGTGAAAATAGCTAGACAAGAATCTTGTATGTATGGAGTGATTATAGTTTTCACTAATACACAAAGAATACTAGACAGTGTAACAAAATTAAAAGGTGGCTGGGCAACTGGGAGTGCAATTATGATTAGTGATAATTATAAAAATTTTTATGTGATATATCAAATTTAATAATGAGACATTTATTTTTTCTGATAAAGGATCTCTGGACAAACTAATCTGATTCATCTACAGAGAATAATATTTTTATATGGCTTTTATGACAGTCAGTCTTCAGAAGACTATCTTCTGATGTTCAGATAATTTATATAAGGTATGTAATTACGTGTGTGAGTACCGCTCTACAAATTCATAGGTTGTACAAATCTAGTAGATCAAGAAGAAGGGGGCAAAAAGGGGAAAGAGAATTTAGGAAAAGACTACAGTCAATTGGAGAAAGTGTTAACGTTAGAATGATAATCACTATGCCAGGTGAGTATTAAAACCAAGGGAACTTTGACAGGTGGCCAGGCTATCTGAACACGAGAACCATTGTGAGAAGAAATTCTTTTCATTACAGTCGGGATTATGAGGCAGAATATGGAAAAGGAAGAGTGTAGGTCTAGGATTGGACAGATTTTACCATGTATAAGATGCATGGCCTTGGGAAGTCACTTAACTCCAAGACCCTTGCCTATTTTTTAACCCATAAAATGGATTTTTATTTATAAGAACCAAAAGTATTAAAATGTTGTAAAAATTAAATATGACCAATTAGGTAAAGCACCAAACCCTTAGCAATAGGTGCTAAATAAATGCTAGCTCAATTAATCATGTCTTTGTGTTCCCATAACAACTTTTACATATTTAATGATGGCCATTGATTCATTTGAACACATTGTCATTTCCTATATTGATTAAGTCTAAGTGTACAAACTGTCAATACTGTAGGTATCAATAACAGAAGTTATTTAGTAGTATTCATGTTAATATAATTATATGAAAAATGGTTATCTCGTGTAATTCTTAAGTAATTTTTATTTTTGATCAACTTCATTTTATGATTATATAAACGCTATATTTATAGCTGCTCCAGCTGAAACTTCTTTCATTGAATATATAATTTTAGGTTTTACAAATACAGAATAATCAGTGATACTTTCATCATTGTGATTTTCATCTTTTAACTGGGAACTGCTGAAGATTAGGAATATTTGTTTTAACGAGAAACTCTAAACACCCTGAGATAAGTCACCTTCCTTCACAATGAACCTATTACCTACATTCTCTATCTAAGTTGCTATCTTACATTGTTATCACTCTCAATCTTAGATTTCTGAATCGTTCCTAGTGGTGCCACGTTTCCTCATTAACATGCTTAACCGTCATTTTTATGAGTTTTATTTCATTTCCCTAGCCTTGAGGGCAGGATTGAGTTTTGAATTCATTTAACTAAATTACAGGGTAAGGCTGTGTAATGCTTGTGACTGTCAAAAGATTTCTAATAGGAAGAAAAAGAAAATTATATAACCAGCTGGAAAAGAGCCAATGTTTACTAAGTAGTTTATATGTGCAGTGAAATGCTGCATATGAAAATGAAAGCGATTCTTAAGAACCACAAAGGGCTAAAACCAAAATGTTTTTCATTTTTTATGGTTGAACTTAGACTTTAAAGTTTTAGATGGTTGGGTGATGATCCTGGTGTCGAATATTGCAACTTACAAAAAGAGATATTTGAGTGGCATTGATGATTCTGCATGTTATGTTTTCGCTTTACTGGTTGGCGCTCTGCTAGGTACCTCCAATTGGACTGCTAGAGGAATATTGCAGGGCTGAGAGAGAAGACAGGGAAGTGTAACATAACACCGAGTGGTAAGGCAGGATGCTAAGTGCAGGGTAGACATCACAGGTCAAAGTCTTAATTCTCCCCTCCCCTTCCCCTCCCTCCCTCCCCTCCCTTCTTCTTTCCTTCCTTTCCCTTCTTTCCTTTCCTTCCCCTTCCCCTTTCCTTTTCCTTTTCCCCTTCCCCTCCTCTCCTCTCCTCTCCTCTCCCCTCTGCTCCCGTCCTCCCCTCCCCTCCTCTCCCCTCCCCTCCCCTTCCCTCCCATCTCCTCCCTTCCCCTCCTCTCCTCTCCTCTCTTTCCTCTTTTCTTCTTTATGAAGACTGGCCACCCTAAATATATTTACAGAGTTTGTCTGGCTAATGCCTTAAATCTGTGATCCTTGTTAAAGGAAAGAACTGTATTATTAAGAGTCATGAAGCCCTGTTTCGGGAAACCTCTATAATAGAGCTGGCAGTGAGCAGAGGAAAGAGCCTCTTCATTGGTCAGAAGAGAAGAGCACCACAGGCCAGCTGTCCAGAGGAAATGGACTGCAGTGTAGGACATAGATCAACTTCCAACACTCTATCCCCCTCAGAACGTGAAGATTACTGGAAAATATTAGACTCCTTTCTAATCAAACATGAGGATGCTCAGAGTACTAGAATTGAGATTCTGTGAATTTTGCAGGGTTTAACTTATCACCAATGAGGCTCCACTAATTTGTAAGTGATTTTTCTTTAAAGTAAAATGAATGCCATAATATTAATGAATTTGTATATCCACTATCTAGTTAATGAGTATTTATTAGAGATGTTAAATTTATTATCAGGCTACCTGCTGCTCTACTAAAAAACATAATAATATTTCCAGCAAATTCTATTTGTTGTAAATGATATGATAAAGGGACATAGGTACATACATAATTTTGGTATATGCATTTATTGTAGTTTCCACAGAAAATTATTAAGAGTACTGTGAGAAATAGTGTATTAGTCAGGGCTGTCTAGAGGGACAGAACTGATAGGATAGATGTATAAAAAGGGGAATTTATTAAGGAATGTTAACTTACACAATCACGATCACAAGGTCTCACAATAGGCTGTCCGCAAGCTGGGGAGCAAGGAAGCCAGTCCGAAGGAGTCCGATGTTTGAGGGAAGGAAGCATCCAGCATGGGAGAAAGATGTAGGCTTGGAGGCTAAGCCAGTCTGATCTCTCCATGTTCTTCTGCCTGCTTTTTATTCTGGTTGCACTGGCAGCTGATTAGATTGTGCCCACCCAGGTTAAGGATGGGTCTCTCTTTCCCAGTCCACTGACTCAAATGTTAATCCCCTTTGACAACACCCTCACAGACACACCCAGGATCAATACTTTGAGTCCTTCAATCCAGTCAAGTTGACACTCAGTATTAACCATCGCAAATAGTAAATAGTGTATGGCTGATTAAAAAAAAAAGAGAGAAAAGTAACTAACAGACTAAACATACATATGGACAAAATATGCCAATCATCATCAGGAAATATTTATTGAAATCAGTGTTAATAAATTGTCATATGTATGTCTGGTGATAACACTGACATTTATTTAAGATGCCTGAATGAAATTTTATGTAAAAGAATCATGTGATTTTTGAAAATAAAAATTTCAATTCTTAATTTTATATCCATAATTTTAATTATTATTTTTTAAGCTTGTACTATGTGACAAGTTGTCAGAGGTACCAGGTTATAACTCATTGAAATTAGGTTGAGTAAAATAGATACCTGAGTTCTCTCTATTCAATTATTTTGATGTTTAATGCAAAAAGCATTTGATTTGGCTAAGGGGAAATCAATTAACCTATTGCAGTTTTTACACTTGTGGTAGGAAAGAGTTGGAGATTTGGGAGGCTAGAGTAACTAGGTAGATGATTTGGAAATGAAAGAGACTGAGAAAAAAATTAAAAAGGGAGTAAATGCAATGTGAAAATACTTTGGTGGTGAAAAATTGGCAAATGTAGCTCTAAACATTTCATTTTTTTGTGAGGAATGGGGATAAGAGAAGAAAACAGTTTTTGACATTTTATTTTTTCTGGAAGTGACATTTCAATTTTAGAATAATTTTAAGACTTCTGGTA
>NW_027327389.1:0-13187 GCF_047675955.1 Chlorocebus sabaeus
GTTCAGGCCTGGCCTGGGCCCGCTGTGTCCTGGTCTGATACACGCTACACGGACAGTCACACGAGCAGCTGCTGCGGCCATAGATGGGCGGTGGGGACAGGGCATGACGCTGTCGGGGAGCAGAGGGGCCTCCTTGCAAAAGAGAGTTGAAGTAGTCCTGGTGATGACGATGGGCTCCCAGGAGACGCAGAGAGAACACCTGTGCACAGCCAGGGACGGAGAGAACTTGTGGGCACACCTGGGGCTGGAGGCATGTAGGTGTTCAGGGTCTGCGAGGAGGCCCAGGCACTGGGGCAGCACCCAGTGCTTACAGAGCCTGCAGGTCTTGGACAGAGGTGCTGGCACAGGCAGGAGGTGGCATGGGTCATACCACCTGTAAAAGCCATGCGCAGTAGAGAATGTTCTAGAAATAAATGTGATGCTGTGATTGCCTGAGAGGGAATCCAGGTGCAGGAGAGGGAGGGTCCCAAGGAAACCCTCCTTTTCCTCCTTCCTCCCAGCTGCGGGGAAAGGCGATGGAGAGAGCGGGGCGGAGATGGTGTCTGGGATCACTGGAGGAAACGTGGCTCATTGTTTAACAAGATCATTAAACCTGTAATCCCAGCACTTTGGGAGGCCGAGGCGCGCAGATTACCCAAGGTCAGGAGATCGAGACCAGCCTGGCCAACATGGTGAAACTCCATCTCTACTAAAAATACAAAAATTAGCTGGGTGTGGTGACGGGCGTCTGTAATCCCAGCTACTTGGCGGGAGGCTGAGGCCTGAGAATCGCTTGAACGCGGGAGACGGAGGCTGCAGTGAGCCGAGACTGCACCACTGCACTCCAGCCTGGGCGACAGAGCCAAATTGTCCAAAATAAATAAATAAATAAATAAATAAATAAATAAGGTTCCAAGGAAGATGAGTCCATTTCCCTCCGATGATTTTCAGTAGAAAACAGGCAGAGATAAGACAAGGTCCTTGATTCCCAGGTCTGTCTGCCCTCCCAGGACAGCCTAGGAGACGCGAGTGATGCTGAATGATTCCGGCCTGCACCTGCTGGGCTGGGAGGGCAGGGCCCTTTTCTGCCTCAAGCTCTAAGTTCAATGTGGACAGCATCTGTGAAATGGGACCGTGTCACCTGCTCTGCTGAACTCATGGGGCCAGGTGCCAGGTCGACGGGGTCATGGGTGCAGAGGCTGTTTGAAGATAGCAGAGAAGATGTGAAGAGAGAAGCCTGAAAATCCTGGTGTGAGAAGGGCCTCAGGAGTGTCGCATTTGAGCACTGTTGATTTGTGGACTGGAACCTACTGGAACGAATCCATTTGTCTCGGAGCAGAAACAGAAGTCAGCTGAGTGAGGCCTCCACAAGAGTCTCAATTTTCCTTATGAAAAGAGGCTGGCCTGGTGTTTGTCCTCTGCCCCTTCTTCCTCCTTCCTGCCTGGAATGCAGACATGATGCCTGGAGCGGGGGCAGCCACTTTGCAGCTAGGAAACCATAAGCAAGAGGATAGTGAAGTTGAAAGAGTAGAAATGCCGGGTACCAGACAGTGTCACTGCGGTAGCCGGAGCCACCTGCCTCTGGGCTTTGGTGATGTAGAAACAAACCTTGTTTACACTCCCATTAGGTTTCCTGTGATTTGCAGCTGAACACAATCCTACTGGCTACAGGAATCAAATCCTGCACAGGGAGAGCTGCCAGATTTTGGAGATGACAAATCCAGAATGCCTGGTTAGATGCCTGGTTAAATGTGAATGTCAGATAAACAGTAACCGATTTTTAGTGTATGTTCCAGGCAATATTTGAGATACACTTGTATTTTAGGAATTTGTTTATCTGAAATTTGACTATGACTGCAACGCTATTCACGGCTGAAGTCACAGAATCCAGAGACTGTGAGACCTGTCTGAGGTCTTGCTGTGGGCAGGTGGCGGGTGGGGCTCTGCCTTCTGTGTTCCCCGGCCTCCCCTTGTTTTCATCCTGATCTGTTGTCTCTAGAGCTTTCTGAAACCTGCTGTAACAGATGTGTAAAGAAGGGGGCCTGTGAATGCCACGAGAGTCCGTGAGAGATGGTTCCCAGACGGGAGATGCATGGGGAGTGACGGAACCTTCTGTAGGAACTGACACACGGCACTAGAGATTTCTACTGGATAGTAAACGACACTCAGCCTGGACACTCCCCCTCCATAGTGACTGACACTCAGCCTGGACACTCCCACTCCATAGTGACCAACACAGCCTGGACACTCCCCCTCCATAGTGACTGACACTCAGAACTGGACACTCCCCCTCCATAGTGACCGACACTCAGCCTGGACACTCCCACTCCATAGTGACCAACACAGCCTGGACACTCCCACTCCATAGTGACTGACACTCAGCCTGGACACTCCCACTCCATAGTGACCAACACAGCCTGGACACTCCCACTCCATAGTGACTGACACTCAGAACTGGACACTCCCCCTCCATAGTGACCGACACTCAGCCTGAACACTCCCCCTCCATAGTGACCGACACTCAGCCTGGACACTCCCCCTCCATAGTGACCGACACTCAGCCTGGACACTCCCACTCCATAGTGACCAGCACTCAGCCTGGACACTCCCCCTCCATAGTGACCGACACTCAGCCTGGACACTCCCACTCCATAGTGACCGACACTCAGCCTGGACACTCCCCTTCCATAGTGACTGACACTCAGAACTGGACACTCCCACTCCATAGTGACCGACACTCAGCCTGGACACTCCCACTCCATAGTGACCGACACTCAGCCTGGACACTCCCACTCCATAGTGACCGGCACTCAGCCTGGACACTCCCCCTCCATAGTGACCGACACTCAGCCTGGACACTCCCCTTCCATAGTGACTGACACTCAGAACTGGACACTCCCCCTCCATAGTGACCGGCACTCAGCCTGGACACTCCCCCTCCATAGTGACCGACACTCAGCCTGAACACTCCCCCTCCATAGTGACCGACACTCAGCCTGGACACTCCCCCTCCATAGTGACCGACACTCAGCCTGGACACTCCCACTCCATAGTGACCAGCACTCAGCCTGGACACTCCCCCTCCATAGTGACCGACACTCAGCCTGGACACTCCCACTCCATAGTGACCGACACTCAGCCTGGACACTCCCCTTCCATAGTGACTGACACTCAGAACTGGACACTCCCACTCCATAGTGACCGACACTCAGCCTGGACACTCCCACTCCATAGTGACCGACACTCAGCCTGGACACTCCCACTCCATAGTGACCGGCACTCAGCCTGGACACTCCCCCTCCATAGTGACCGACACTCAGCCTGGACACTCCCCTTCCATAGTGACTGACACTCAGAACTGGACACTCCCACTCCATAGTGACCGACACTCAGCCTGGACACTCCCACTCCATAGTGACCGACACTCAGCCTGGACACTCCCCCTCCATAGTGACTGACACTCAGCCTGGACACTCCCACTCCATAGTGACGGACACTCAGCCTGGACACTCCCCCTCCATAGTGACCGGCACTCAGCCTGGACACTCCCACTCCATAGTGACCGACACTCAGCCTGGACACTCCCCCTCCATAGTGACCGACACTCAGCCTGGACACTCCCACTCCATAGTGACCGGCACCCAGCCTGGACACTCCCCCTCCATAGTGACCGACACTCAGCCTGGACACTCCCACTCCATAGTGACCGACACTCAGCCTGGACACTCCCACTCCATAGTGACCGACACTCAGGCTGGACACTCCCACTCCATAGTGACCGACACTCAGCCTGGACACTCCCCCTCCATAGTGACCGACACTCAGCCTGGACACTCCCACTCCATAGTGACCGACACTCAGCCTGGACACTCCCACTCCATAGTGACTGACACTCAGCCTGGACACTCCCACTCCATAATAACTGACACTCAGCCTGGACACTCCCCCTCCATAGTGACTGACACTCAGCCTGGACACTCCCACTCCATAGTGACCGACACTCAGAACTGGACACTCCCACTCCATAGTGACCGACACTCAGCCTGGACACTCCCACTCCATAGTGACCGACACTCAGCCTGGACACTCCCACTCCATAGTGACCGACACTCAGCCTGGACACTCCCCCTCCATAGTGACCGACACTCAGCCTGGACACTCCCACTCCATAGTGACCGACACTCAGAACTGGACACTCCCACTCCACAGTGACCGACACTCAGCCTGGACACTCCCACTCCATAATAACTGACACTCAGCCTGGACACTCCCACTCCATAGTGACTGACACTCAGCCTGGACACTCCCACTCCATAGTGACCGACACTCAGCCTGGACACTCCCACTCCATAATAACTGACACTCAGCCTGGACACTCCCCCTCCATAGTGACCGACACTCAGCCTGGACACTCCCACTCCATAGTGACCGACACTCAGCCTGGACACTCCCCCTCCATAGTGACTGACCCTCAGCACTAGAGAGTTCCACTGCATACTCGTACTTTTTTACTTTTACAAAAGCATCAGTTGCCAATAGATATTTATTTTCCACAAATAATGTGAGACGCCCTGACCCAGCCTCGAAGGTGAATTCACTTCCCAGGCTGCTGCGTCCACTGTGTCTGCTGCGGCTACTGGGGTCACTGTCCTGTGGGGGATGCGGAGGCTTCTTCTGTGCACTGTGATTCATCAGCCATGCCTGTCGTGAGTCCAGAAGAAGCAGCCCAGGGCCCAGGCCACCCTGCACCCCAAGGGCACATGGTGGGGCCGGATCTCTAAAGGGTGCATTTGGGAAGACTGAACACAGATGCCGAGTTCCCTGGACCACGTTTCCGGGGGAGACAGCCACCCAGCCGGAGCCAGTGCCCTCCCACCCAGCACCTACTGTGGCCCTCGTGGTGCTCGGCACAGCCACGAACATGGGTGTTGTTATATGTTGCCTGTGTGAAAACAGGGAAAGCAAAGCTTGCTGCTGCTTTCTAGTCTGTCCCCGAAGCCTGGAGATGAGGGTGGGGGCTGACCCTGCACAGCTTCTGAGCACCAACAGGAATACCCAGATCCACTCAGAAGGGAGCTGGGCACCCGCACCCTGCGTGTCCGAGAACTTTCACGGGTTGATTTTCACAGAGCCTCCAGGAGGACACAGGGCACGCCACCCTGCTCTGTGGTTTGCAGAGGGGAGATAACAGAGGTTGGGTCCAGAGCCACATCCCCAGCACCTGAGCTGGGGGGACAGAGTCAGTGCCGAGGGCCCCGGGCAGATGTGTAGCTGGGCCTGGCAGGATGCTGGGGGTGCTTCTTCAAATCCGGGGGGGATCCGGAAGAAGCAGACACAGGCGCGGGGCCAGAGGGAGAGAAGGCACGGCTTGGACAGAGGCTGGAAGGAGTTTCTACCAAAGTCCAGGGGCCGTGGGGGAAGGCCAGGGGCGGGCGCTCATCTTCTGCAGGTGGCTTCTTCTTTTCTTTTTTTTTTTTAAAAAGAATTTTAAGATCTTTAAGAAATTTGTGATAAACAGAGCATAAACTTTACTATTTGTGCCATTTTAAAGTGCACAATTGAGCGGTATTTAGTACACTGACAATGTTCTGCAACCAGCGCCTCTGCCTGACTCCAGACACGTCATCACCCCCAGTGAATCCTGGCCCCAGGAGCTGTCACTGTCTTCTCCACACCCTCCCCACAGTGACCCCAAATCCACTCTGTCTCTATGGATTTGTTATCCTGGACATTTCATAAAATGGGACCAGACCAGCCGGGCGCGGTGGGCTCATGCCTGTAATCCTAGCACTTTGGGAGGCTGCGGCGGGTAGATCACGAGGTCAGGAGATTGAGACCATCCTGGCTAACATGGTGAAACCCTATCTCTGCTAAAAATACAAAAAATTAGCCGAGTGTGGTGGTGGGTGCCTGTGGTCCCAGCTACTCAGGAGGCTGAGGCAGGAAAATGGTGTGAATCCGGGAGGTGGAGCTTGCAGTGAGCCAAGATTGTGCCACTGCACTCCAGCCTGGGCGACAGAGTGAGACTCCGTCTCAAAAAAATAAAAAATAAAAATAAATTAAAACAATTAAAAATGGGACCAGACCGTATGCGGCCTCTTGGCTCTTTCACTTAGTGTAATGTTCTCGGAGCTGAGGCATCACTCTGCCGTGTGCCTCAGGAAGAGATTTTAACGGCCTCACGCCTGGATTTCCCTGCTTAGCTGACACTTCGTGAGCCAGGCACGCAGTGGTCCAGGGACAGCCGCGTTCTGCGACTCAGGGTCCTGCAGGATCCTGGAATGCAGAGGCTCGGGTCCATGCACGCCTAAGGCAGGAGGCCTGGCCTGGCCACGCGGGCGTGGGTCCCTCATCCCTCTGAGCCTCTGTCTCCTCGTGGTGACTCAGGGGACCCTGCAGCTGGCTTGCAGCATATCTTGAGAAACAGTAGAGCTCTGTCTGCAGTGAGGAGAGGACAGAGAGCTTTCTGGGCTCCCAGCCCTGCACCTGTGCAGCAGGTGGCACAGCTCTGCGGTCTACAGGGGTCTTTAAAGGGGCATGCACACAAGACCATCCGCATACCGGGGCCAATTGGCTTAAAGGAATCCATGTGTGGGTCTTCAGCTTCCAGACTGTTCTGCAAACACGGCCTGGGGTCAGCTGTATGCTGTTCCCACCTGCTTTTCCCCCACTTCAGGGATTGCCTCTTCCAGCCTGAGCCTGATTACAGGGCTTCGACCCACCAGTGAAAACCCAGGGCAGGCCCCACGCCCTGCCTGCCTCCTGTTTGGAAGCCACAGACCCAAAGGTGTAAAAAGGCACACTGACTTCCAGCCCTCCTGGTGTCAGCCAGGCTGCCAAGGGCCCAGTGGCCTCTTTTGACTTTTAATTTACTGCTGATGAGGCTTCAGTTAGGGTTAGGGTGCAGGAAACTGAAAAGTCACAAGCTACTTTTTGTTCTGAAGAAAGACTGCCCTTCACTAATTCTCATTCATCGAGTTTCGTGTGGCTTTCCTTCTTCACGGGATCCTTAATGTCCCTCGTCCGCCTCTGAATCACCTAGGCTGCCCGGCTGCCTCCCTTGTCGAGGAGTAACACACCTTTGACACATGCTTACTCTGTGTGTGTGTAAGAACTACGCTTTCACCTTGTCTATCTTCCCATCCGTCCATCCACTCACCCACCCCTCTATCCATCCACCCACTCATCCATCCACCTACTCATCCATCCATCCACCCACCCACCCACCATCTATCCACCCACCCACCCACCATCTATCCATCTGTCCATCCATCCATCCACTCATCCATCTATCCACTCATCATCCACTCACCATCTATCCACTCATCCATCCACTCATCCATCCACCCACCCGTCTATCCATCCACCCACTCATCCATCCATCCACCTACCCATCCATCATCTATCTATCCACTCACCCATCTATTCATCCATCTATCCGTCCACCCACCCATCCATCCACTCACCCACCATCTATCCATCTGTCCATCCATCCATCCATCCACCCACCATCTGTCCATTCATCCATCCACCCATCCATCCATCCACCCATCCATCCACCCACCCACCCACCATCTATCTATCCATCCATCCATCCATCAGTCTGTCCATCCATCCACCCATCCATCCGTCCACCCACCCACCACCTATTTATCTATCCATCCATCCACCCACCATCTATCTACTCATCTATCTATCCATCCATCCATCCACCCACCATCTATCTACTCATCTATCTATCCATCCATCCATTCACCCACCATCTATCTACTCATCTATCTATCCATCCATCCATCCACCCATCCATCCATCCACCCACACATATATCCATTCATCCACCCATCTATCCATCCATCTACCCATCTATCCATCCATCCATCCATCTACCCATGTATCCATCCATCCACCCATCTATCCATCCACTCACCCATATATCCATCCATCCATCCATCCACTCACCCACCCAACTATTTATCATCCATCCATCCATCCATCCATCCACCCATCTATCCATCCATCCATCCACCCACCCACCCATCTATTTATCATCCATCCATCCATCCATCCATCCATCCATCCATCCACCCACCCATCTATCCATCCATCCATCCATCCATCCATCCATCCATCCATCCATCCATCTCACAATTAGAATTCAAAGTGAGGCATTTGGGTCATTTAATAACATGCTTATTTGAATTAATATCTCACAAACATCAGTCTGGGCAGATTGTTTTTCAGTGAGGAC
The DNA here is from genome assembly GCF_047675955.1 of Chlorocebus sabaeus. NCBI lineage: Eukaryota > Metazoa > Chordata > Mammalia > Primates > Cercopithecidae > Chlorocebus > Chlorocebus sabaeus. The sequence goes on from NW_027327389.1 coordinate 8,228, forward strand.
CAGTTCTGCCATTTGTTTTTAAGGCAGCATTTCTATAAATGAAGTGAGCTAAATCTGCAGATTTTCATAAGACTAGATGCCAAACACTGGTAACATACAAAGTATGCTAGAAAATACAATTTTTGTGACTGTTTAAATGTTTAGAGGCTGCAAACTGACCCATGGGGCACCATTGCCAAGGATCCTATGTCCAGCCATTGGTTTAGAAGGATACTTGGTGTGCAGTGCCAGCCAAAGGCCCTGAATCCTGCTTCTGCAACCCAGGGGGCTGGAAAGTTTGCAGAACGGGTGTGTGCCATGGTCAACACACACCTCACATAATTTATGCACCTGTTCTTCTGTGACCTAGTGGTGAGGTTGTGAGGTGCAGCTGTCACCTTATTTATTTTAACAACGTCTTGTCCACAGATACCTGTTGTTTGAAAACCTCTCTAGTGGCTACTGGGCCACCATTATCTGCCAAAAATGGAGCAGCACAAGGTCTGTGTGTGATCAGGCTGGGGGAGGCTGCTTTCTAAGAGATTTCATCTTAAAGGGGAACTTGGCTTGTCAAAAAATAAGTTTTAGGGAGCTTGCAAACAAAAGCGTTAAAAGCCCACAGAACCACCGGCTTTGAGAATTGGGCCTGGTGCTTGGCATCCGACAGGTCCTCTCCACTGTGCCCAGTTCTTCCTCTGTGGGCTGATGTTAGGGGAGGGGACGGGGTCCCATTCGGCAGCAGGAACAGAGAGACCCCACAGAGCATGGGAGGATACAGAGCTCCCCCTGGGCCACTCCTTGGCCAGGGAAAGCAGCCCGCACCTCCTCTTCTGCCTGCAAAGTGGGGCCCCTCAGGACAGAGCGGGGTTTCCCGGTTTGTCTGGGTCGCTCTGCTCTGAGGGTCTCTCTGCTCACTGGCCTGCACAGTCCCAGGACTTTCCCCCACCCGAGTCACAGCACGGCCACATTAGGCTGTCTCCAGGGACAGACTCCAGAGCGGCCAGCAACAAGGCCGCCAGTCTCCCCTGGTCCTTGGCAGGAGTGAGGCCTATGCCAGGGGCGGGGGTGGCAGCCCCTGTGAGTGCCCACAGAGGAGAGCAGAGTGGGGGATCGTGAGTCCACAGACCTCCCGGCTCCTCTCCCACTTGAGCAGCATGGCCGGGTTTCCTCCCATGTCACACCCTCATCCCACCTGGGGTGACCACCGAACCCGTGTCCAGAAGAGGACCAGGCCCGATCAACCCCAGGCCCGATCAACCTCTGGCCTCCCAGGAACTCAGTAGTGGAAGCAGTAAAAGCGCCCAGTGCCAGGCCTTACCCGGCGCCCAGCCTCTCAGCCTCCCTTGGAGGCCGGCCTGGTTTCCACGAACAAGGAACTCCTCCAGGGGCAACGGACACTCTTGGCCTCCAGAACCACTGCCTGCCACCACCAACACCCGCGCGGGACAGAGGCCTTTCTGAACACAAGCTGGGTGGGTTGCGGGGGGTCTCCAGTGACTCCCGTACGCTGGCCCTGCCTGGCTTGCAGAGCCATCCAGACAAAAGTCCGACACGGCACGCGCACTGCTGCCCCTCAGAGACCGGGCCCTCATTCCCCACAGGAAGCCGGGATAGGGCCCACACCCACCCCGGACTCGGGCGGCCCAGGATGAGAACTTCCTATCACACTCCTGTCCTTGTGGTCTTGTGCTTGCTTTGGAGAAACCACGTGGGCCCCAGGGGACGAGGGAAAGGATCCTTGATTGAAGCATTGTTTGTAGTGAGGGAAACTGACATACTCAACCTCTCTCCATAGGGAAGCCGAGAACAGCACGCTGGTGTGTGCCCCCCCCACCAAACCCTGAGGTGCCACTCGGCCCCAACATGAGGCAGCGCCACGCTCAATGCAGTCAGCCTCGCAGGTGTCGAGAGAGAAAATTGCAAAGGAAAAGGAGAATTTGGTGCCTTTTCTGTAACTGGGCGAGACACACTGTACCTGGGAGTGACGGGGACGGGGCAGGACGCCTTGGGACGGCTTTCCACGCCCGAAGTGCTGCCACGAGTCCACCTGTTCAGTTTTCACGGATGTGCTGGAGACGGGGGCTGCTATTGCGCCATTTACAGATAAGGAGGCCGTGGCGGGGTGCGGGGTGGCTGAGCATCTGAGCTAGGTCCCCCCAACCCCTTGATCCCATCTTGCCACCCCCAGGTGGGGTGGCCTTCAAGGCTGGGGACACTGAACCTACGGGAATTCCTTTCTACAAAGAAGAGGGAAGGAGGGAGCAGGCTGGGGACGGGGACGGCGTGCTGCCTGCGCGGCTCCTGCGACCTCTGCAGGGGTTTAAAGATCAGCCACAGAGCACAGGGGTGAGGGTCAGGCACACACTGCTTGGGGGCTTGTTGCGGCTTAGCCCTCACACTCTCCCTTCCCGTACAGGGCCGTGGAGCAGCGCGTCCAGCTGGGGTCGGCGTGAGAGCGGCGTGGAGACACCCACCCTCCCTTGCAGCCAGAGGTAAGAAGTGGAAGGGAAAGAGGAGAGGCCGCTCGGTGACCTCTGGAATGTTACCATTTTCACACGTATTCGGTTTGCAAATTATTAAGGCACGCTGCATCCTTCTCTTTGCACTGTGACTGAAATTACTGAAATGCTGTGTGTTCGACGGGTCCTGTGACAGAGTTGGGACCACGTGACCACAGGGCTCTGAGGAGGACCATCCCACACCGCCCACCATGCCTGGGGCCCACCTGGAGGAAGCAGGCCTGGAGAGGCACACCCTGGTGAGAGGCCGAGTCGGGGTGGACCACAGGGGCCCTGGCCGCAGGCCTGCCCGTCCCAGCTGTCTCTGGCCCTGGGGAGGGGCTCAGCAGGGAGGGGCGGGAAGCACCTGGCAGTTTCGGTTTCGCCAGGAAGCGGCCGCCTGCTGTCTCCCTTCCCACCCGCCACCCGGAGAGCCCCCCAGGTGGGGACGGTCCCTTGCACTGCAGACGAGGAAGCCCCAGCTGAGGGGCCACAGGACAAGCCTCACGGCTCTTGGCAGCGGGGACAGAGCCAGGCCCAGCCTCAGCTGTGTCTCAGGAGGACCTAGGGTGGGAGAAGCCCCTGGGGGCTGAGAGCAGCCAAGGGCAGATCTGACTGGCATCTTCTGTCACCTGCTGGTGACCTTTAAGAACACGTGGTCCCAACCCTTGGTCTAGAACATGCTGCCGTGTCGCAGGGGCAGAAGCAGCTGAGACAGCTATACGTCCCCCACCTGTCGCTCGTCTGTCTGGGGCTGGGGATGTCAGGACAACACCCACCACTGCAGGCCCCCTTGGAAATGAGTGGCAAGAAGCTTCGGGGTTCAGTTTGCACCGAGCCCCTCCAGCGGGGATGCCTCTTTCATCTCCGCACTTTGCGCCTGACATGGAGGGGTGTGTGGTCAGCGGGTGGGGACTGACTGGGTACTTGCAGTGACAGGGTGGCAGGGCCCTGGATGTGTCATGTGACCCCCGTGGGCCACAACCCCTCTGAGCTACACGGTCTGCAGTGCTGCAGGCCTCACACAGATTGGGGGCCGGAGCCTGAGATCTGTTCTCTAAATCTGGGAGCCCAGCCTGAGCAAGCCCTCAGCAGCCGCAGCCCCAGCGTGCGGCCTGGGCTCCCCGTTTTGAGGAATCCCCCCTCCTCTCGTGAGCAGTCAGCTGGGTCAGGCTGGCTCCACCGGCTCTGGGATTCAGCTACAGCCTGGCCTGGATACAGCTGGGGTCACTGCCATCTGGAGTGAGGGGCTGCAGCGGGAACGGCTGGAGGGAGAGCTGCAAGGTCCCCTCCCCCACTCTGTCCCCTTCAGGTCCGTGAAGTCGGGGCTTTCCAGACACTCAAAATGCACCTGGACTCGGGAGCGCAGGAGGAAGCTCTGGGAGCCCGCAGGGTGGGGCAAATTCTCCAGTTCCTTCTCTACGGGGTTCCCTCCTGGCCGGTGCCTCCTGGCCTTGGCAGGGGTGGGAGGCCTGGTGTCTGCAGGGCCAGCTGCAGGGGTCACAAAAGCGGGGCCCCTTGGGAGGCAGCAGCAGGAATAGGGTCTTTCCTCACCAAATCCCACCCCAGCCTCGAGGAGGGGCTCGCCGCCACCCCGTTTTACAAATAGGAGACAGGCTGGGGTCGGCATGGCCGGTGGACAGCGGTTTCCATTCCCGCCATGGTCGGGTCCAACCACCGCCTCTCACAGACCAGGGAACCGAGGGCGAGGGGGATGGGGCTGGCCCGAAGTCCCACAGACCTCAGCACCGCCCGTGGGGCTCCATTTTGTAGGCTCAGGGCAGCAGGCCAGGCTTCGATGCCAGGGTGTGAGGGGCAGGTGCTGGGGCTCCTGGTGGGCCCTGCTAGAGGGCACCATGAACCCAGTCCAGTTAGGGCGAGCACGACCTGGGGGGCTGCAATTTGGCAGAGTCCCCGAACTTCTGCAAAGCTGTGGGTTCACCCCATCCCCTTCTGCAGGGGCCTCCCTGAGTGAGCCCCAGTGGCTGTGGCTGTTGGCAGCCTCTGCCATGTCTTCTCAGGAGGGCATGCCTTCTGGCCCCACTCCTCTGAGGGAGAAAGCCACACTTGGGGCCCTCACCCCAGGAGCCCTTGTCTCCACAAAGGGGTGCCTAGAAAAGCTGATGGAAATTCACGTCAGTGGGGGGCAGGCCTGGGGGAGGGGTTGGCCCACTCTCCGAAAGCTGCCAGTAAAACAGCTGCAGCAGCTGTCCTGGGCTGAGAGAGGATTTCAGTCCAGGAGGTGGGGGTGGCGGCCCCAAGCCGGCAGCCTTGTTGTGTGATCAGCTGGGTGTCAGGACGTGCTTGATCCAGGGGTCAGCAACACGGTGTCAGGCAGCACCTGCGTGGGGCTTCCTCGAGTGAAGCAAGGTGATGGAGAGGGGGGTTCTGAGGGGCTCAGCTGAGGGCGTGGCTCTCGTCTCGGAGCAGGGCGTGCGGTGGGGTCCCTCTCCTGAGATGCGACCTCAGCTGCTTTCCTCTGC
>NW_027327391.1:0-13182 GCF_047675955.1 Chlorocebus sabaeus
ACAATTCAAACTGTTTTTCTAGAGAGAGCTAAGGAAGAGGCTAACAGAAGTTATCTGGTTAACCTTGTCCTCACTCTTACAGGGTCACCTCCAAATAGGGCGAGGAGGAGGCCCATTAGGCTCTGTGGGAGCCAAGACTGCCTTGTCTGGCAGTCTCAGGTTGGCATTGAGATCTGGATTGTCCCTCCCTATGTGGCCTTGGGTACAGTATGGTATTGAAACTCCCTCTGCTTCAGTTTCCTTGTGAATAAAACCTAGATGATACTTACCCTATAGGACTCTCCTATGGATTAAACAAAATTTGTTTAAAAATCAAAGTGTCAGAGATACGGTAGCATCCAAAAAGCAATAACTACTAGATTACACTAACAAGCCCTACTAGTGAAACTTTCTCCCCTCTCTTAAGTTATTTCTCCCATTTCCTGTGATTCAGGACAGTATCGAGGGATCTTTGCTCTTCCTAGATCACACTGCCTCTTTAGAGTTTCTTCTACCCTGTTCCTCTCTTTGGTCAAAACGACCAATCCTCACATTCCTAGCTCATCTGATCTCACCATGGGGGTTACCTCCCTTTTCTGTTCTGCATTTTATCTTTAATAATATATTTATTATATACATAGATATATGTCTAATAATATATAAACAACCTATATTTTTTAGCTCCTGACAATTTACAAGCACTGTCACAGCCCAGTTCTCAAAGCAGAATGGATATTGTTTTTCTTCATCTTACCTAAAGAAATTCAGGGTCCAAGTGATGAAGGGATTTGCTCAAGGTCATACTGAGAGAGAAAGACGCAGAGTTCTAGAGCTGAGGATACAACAAGGGGCAAACCAATGCCTCGCCCTCAGGGAGCTTTCATTTTAACCACATTTGTCAAAAATAAAATTATTACATAATAAATAAATGATTTATAATGCCAGGGAGTCATAACTGCTATAGAAAATAACAAAGCCAGATAAGGGGATAAAGAGAAAGTGACTGGATTGGAGTGAATGGGGAGAGTCATTTAGACAGGACATTCAGAGAAAACCTCTATTGAGCAGTTGAGGAAGTGAGTCATGTGAATATCCATAGAAAGGTCATAGCAAGTAGAAGGACCAGCAAGGACAAAGGCCCTGAGGTAGGTGTGTTCTTGGCTTAAAAAACAGTGTGTTGAACAGGGTGCCGTGGCTCATGCCTGTAATTCCAGCACTTTGGTAGGCTGAGGCAGGAGGATCGCTTGACCCCAGGAGTTCAAGACCAGCCGGGGCAACATAGTGAGGCTCTGACTCTACAAAAAATAAAAATAGGAAATAGAAAAAATTAGCATGCAGGGGAATGGGAGGCTGAAATGGGAGGATCGTTTGAGCCCATAAGTTCGAGGCTGCAGTGTGCCATGCTCACACCACTGCACTCCAGCCTGGACGGCAGAGTAGGACTCCAACTCAAATAGAAACAATCAAAAAAAAAAAAAAAAGAACAGTATGTCCATTGAACATTAATTTTACTGATTATGATTAAATGTTATTTGAAAGAAGCATTCTGTAGTCCAATAACTTTCAGAGCCTGTGGATAAAGCACAGCTTCCAAGAGCGAATAGTCTAATATACGAATGCACTCTGTGATCTTGAAGGAGCTATAGCGTGCAGCATTGCGCAATATTATTCAAGTATGAAAACCTTTTCTCAAGGAGCACCTCAGGGGATTTGTGCTGCAAGGAACACTCTGGAAAATGCTGCACCACACCCTGCTTTTACTGGAAAGAGGAAGTTGGGCTAGGAACTAGAACTTCAGGCACTGCTTAAAGCCAATGGAAGCCACCCTCGGAGACACAAAAATTGCATCAGGCGGTGGCCAACTCCACTTATCCACAGGGTGAATGTTCAGCCACGCCTGCTTTTTGTCACTATCTGAAACTACTCGTGGCCCCTATTTCCTGTCTGAATCGCCAGTGTTTTCCATGACTTAACCCTGGTGAGCTGGTTCCAAGCTCTGCTGACCTTCCATAGTGTTCTCATTTGAGGAAATGGAAGCAGAAACAGGCACGTATGACAATCTGCTCAGAGGATGCTCCCCTGCTGACTGGGGGTGGGAAGCATGGTGGATGTAGAGGGGATTTCCATTGCTCTGAATAAAGTGTGGGACTGGTGGCCTCCCCTGAAGCCTTGAGCAGGAATTCAGCTCAGGCCGTGTCACACGTGCACTGAGCTCCAGGGCCATGGACAAGTCTAGAAGCGATATAGCTGCAGACAGGTGGAGGACACTGCAAGAGGAAGACTCCCATTTAGCAGGAAAACTGCCAGCTGGGAAGAAGGCTGGTCGCTGCCTGAGTTGGGAAGAATTCCCAAGCCCTCTGTAAGCTCAGAAGCCAGGAAATGAATGGGAAGCAGCTGGAATGGGCCAAACAAAACAAGGCAAATGGCCCAGGAGTGAGCAGAAGGGGGCCAGGCCCACCCCTAGGAAGCCCAGCAGAGGTCACCTGGGCCTGTGGCACTGGAGGAGGCAAGGAGAGGTGTGCAGCAGGTCCCAAGATTATCATTCTGTGGGCCTGGACAGAATTTTATCAGAAGAGTGCCAAAAGGAGTCATCTGTTGGCTTTTTAAAAAATTAACTGTATAAAAAGAGGTCAATTCCAGATGTTGCTTAATACTAAAATATATAACATTTAAGTGATGGAGTGTAAACACTAAATGAATTATTTCTTTGAGGACTTTCAAAAGAATCCTACAAAAGATCTGGCTAAGAGCTTGGCCAAACACTAACAAATACATCCTGGATAAAATTAAATTTTTGTCCTTGTGATGCTTCATCAGAGGGGTTAAAAACATCACTTCAGGTCTATGACCTATGCACAATTGAGAACACCTACTGAAAGCAATAAATGCCTAATGCCCCAGGCTAGAATGGGTATTTTCTCTTCATGTGATACAATAGATAAAATTAACAAAACAAGGTGGGGTGCAGTGGCTTATGCCAGTAATCCCAACACTTTGGGAGGCTGAGGCAGGAGGATCACTTGAGCTCAGGAGCTGAGACAATCCTGGGCAACATGGCAAAAACCCATCTCCACAAAACATTCCAACAATTAGCTGGACGTAGTGGAGCATGCTTGTAGTCCCAGCTACTTGGGAGGCTGAGGTGGGAGAATCATTTGAACCCCAGAGGCAGAGGTTGCAGTGAGCCAAGATGGCACCACTGTACTCCAGTCTGGCTGACAACATAAGACCCTATCTCAAAAAGAAAAAAAAAAAAGGCGGGGCGCGGTGGCTCACGCCTGTAATCCCAACACTTTGGGAGGTCGAGGCGGGCGGATAACGAGGTCAGGAGATCGAGACCATCCTGGCTAACACGGTGAAACCCTGTCTCTACTAAAAAATACAAAAAATTAGCTGGGCGTGGCGGCGGGTGCCTGTAGTCCCAGCTATTCGGGAGGCTGAGGCAGGAGAATGGCGTAAACCCGGGAGGCGGAGCTTGCAGTGAGCCGAGATCGCACCACTGCAGTATAGCCTGGGCGAAAGAGCAGACTCTGTAACAAAAAAAAAAAAAAAAAAAAAAAAAAAATTAACAAAACAAGAACTAGGCTGGGCGCGGTGGCTTATGCCTGTAATCCCAGCACTTTGGGAGGCCGAGGCGGGCAGATCACGAGGTCAGGAGATCGAGACCATCCTGGCTAACACGGTGAAACCCTGTCTCTACTAAAAAATACAAAAAATTAGCTGGGCGTGGCGGTGGGTGCCTGTAGTCCCAGCTACTCGGGAGGCTGAGGCAGGAGAATGGCGTAAACCCGGGAGGCGGAGCTTGCAGTGAGCCGAGATCGCACCACTGCAGTATAGCCTGGGCGACAGAGCAGACTCTGTCTCAAAAAAAAAAAAAAAAATTAACAAAACAAGAACTAGGCTGGGCGCGGTGGCTTATGCCTGTAATCCCAGTACTTTGGGAGGCCAAGGTGGACGGATCACGAGGTCAGGAGATCGAGACCAAACTGGCTAACATGGTGAAACCCCGTCTCTACTAAAAATACAAAAAAATTAGCCGGGCGTGGTGGCGGGCGCCTGTAGTCCCAGCTGTTCGAGAGGAGAATGGCATGAACCCGGGAGGCGGAGCCTGCAGTGAGCAGAAATCACGCCACTGCACTCTAGCAGGACAGAGCGAGACTCCGTCTCAAAAATAAACAAACAAAAAAACAAGAACTATTATAGCTTTTATTACGTGTTGAGGGCTTGCCGAGTGCCAGAAATTTTACACATAGCCTTTTTAATGGTTACAATAAGCTAGCATTACTATACCCATTTTATAGATGAAGAAACTGAGGTTCAGAAAGATTAAGGAATGTGTTCGATGCCACGAAGCTAATTACGTGATTGGTTTGGAATGCAGACCCAGATCACTCTGACCTGAAAGTCAAACGCGTTTTTCCTATTACACGCTGTTCTCACATAGCACCAGAAGATAATTAGAACTCAGAAGTCGAAGTTTAAGAAATCTCAAAATGCCATCCTACCACACCCGTCCACTCACTAATGATTTATAAAATAAATTGTTTTAGTATCTTCTTTATCAGATATTGGGAAGATCAATTAAACATTTGCATGGTGCTTTGAGAGAATTAGAAAGAAAATGCTAGACTTTTTGTTTGGTTTGTTTTGTTTTTAAAGAATGATTATGCCATGAGATAGATCAGGCTAAACCTGGACTGGTTCACCTGCTCTAAGTCACCTCAGTTGTCGTAACTTTGCACTGTTATGTGAAGCAGCTGGGTTAGGGCTTCCTCCATGACATTAAAGGCAATCAGAGTCTAGGCAGTACTTCACCAGCTTCTGGGAAACTTGGTGTTCTTGTTCATTCTTCCCTGCTCCTCAAACTGCTCTTTAATTCTGAAGACCCTTTCAGAAGAATGTAAAAATGTAATCAAGAAACAATCCAGTTGGACTTCACAGGGTCTACGTGAAATTCCCATGGATCCTCATATATTTAATCACTTAAGCAATTCCTTTTTTCTGCTCCCTCCAACACATCTTCCCAGAGCCAAGCCACTGGCATTCTTAACTAAAGATGAACTCTACTAAAAAATACAAAAAATTAGCTTTCTGTTTACTTTGCTTTTATTTTAACAAAGTATTAAATTGTTCAATTCCTAAGCCTACTACTGTGTGCCAGCCACATATTTCCAGAAAAAAAGGGAGGGGGTAATTGGTCCCAACAAAACTGTCATTGGTGTTGCTTATTCATTTTGTTTTTATTGACAAGGTCATGCATTTATACATTTTTCCTCTGCATACCATTGCGATACACAGCCAGGGCTGAAAATCATACCTAAACTCTTGACCACAATGATAGCTTTAATAGCATGTAATTCATATAATTCCTCAGAGTTGGCTAGGTAATCTAACTTTAGTTAATAAGAGGTATCTGTGTAAAAACACTAAGGCAAAAATATGCTTTATTTATGTCAGTATAAATATACAAACTGATATTCATCATCATATCTTAGAAATAATGACGTATTGTAAAAATTTTTCAATAGTTTTTACTAACAACCTCCATACTATACCCGTAATTGAAAATATCTACAACTGAAAGAGAAATTGAGGGACAAAATTAATTCATTTACATAAAACCACCAAGAAAGTTAAAAGTATGCAGTCTATAATCTAGATCAATTTAAGTTCAACATTAAAGCTTCTGCATAAAAATACCTTTGTAGTAAGATGACTTTTAATTTTCAGAGGCTTTGTAGCCATTCTTGTAATCATTCAAGGTCAAATGTAAAAAGATAAAGTGAAACAAAGCTTGCCCATCTTTGCAATAAGGTGACAAAATCTCTTTCTATCTTTTCCCTACCTCAATGCACTGAAACCAAGTTTTTGTTTGTTTATTTGTTTGTTTGTTTTGAGACAGAGTCTTGCTCTGTCGCCCATGCTGGAGTGCAGCGGCGCTATCTCAGCTCACTACAACCTCCGCCTCCCAGGTTCGAGTGATTCTCCCACCTCAGCCTCCCGAGTAGCTGGGATTACAGGCATGTGCCACCATGCCCAGTTAATTTTTGTATTTTTAATAGAGAAGGGGTTTCACCATGTTGGACAGGCTGGTCTCGAACTCCTGACCTCAAGTGATCTGCCTGCCTCGGCCTCTCAAAGTGCTAGGATTACAGGCGTGAGTCATGGCGCTCAGCCTGAAACCAAGTTTTTTTAACCTAGTTCTATGTAACTATAGCCACTCTTATTTGCCTACCAGTAGATTTATTGCAGCTTCAAATAATTTATTTTAGCATTTGAACCCAAAGCAACATTCATTTTATAACAGGTGAAGTTACTTAGTGGTAAAATCTGAGAGACATTAGAATAACTTCCCTTTGTCACTGATATACTGAAATTCATACGTTAGTGTCCCCAGGCTCATATCCTTACCCACCTCTGCCCATAGAACCTGCTCTAAGTCAGCTGTGGCATCTCACCAAATCTGCAGGGCTAACATACACTAAGTTATCAAAGCGTGGTTCCCAGGCAAGGAGCATCAGTCAGTGTTACTGGAAACTTGTTAGAAATGCAAATTTTGGGCCCTTCTCAGGAATAATTTTCTTTCTTTCTTTCTTTCTTTCTTTCTTTCTTTCTTTCTTTCTTTCTTTCTTTCTTTCTTTCTCTTTCTTTCTTTCTTTCTTTCTTTCTTTCTTTCTTTCTTTCTTTCTTTCTTTCTTTCTTTCCTTCCCTCCTTCCTTCCTTCCTTCCTTTCTTTCTTTCTTTCTTTCTTTCTTTCTTGCTTTCTTTCCAGTTTCAGTTTCTCCTGCCTAATTGTTAGATGAGACTCTCCTTGAATCTTACTTCACTTGTCTAAAAAACACAATTATTTCTACGGAAAAATCATTTAAGTTCTCATATTTTTCCTTTGTGTTTATTTCCAAAGCCTCTCAGGTGTCAAGGAAGAGTTACTTTTTATTTTTTTCTCTCTCTCTCTCTTTTTTTTTTAGCTTCTGATCTTATTAAAAACGGAAGAAATACCAAAATAGTATTACAACAAATTACATAAATGTTAGCTTCAGCAAAGTAATGTTTTTAACTGTTCCCATCACCATCACCACTACCACTGAAAGCTAGTAAGAAAATCTACTGAAAGGGGTGAGATTTCAGTAGATCTCACACACACATTACAATATTACATCTGACCCCTTTCAGTAGGTTTTCTCACAACACAATGTAATATGCACACAACACAATGTAATATTCACAAGATAATTGCAGGATTTATCCTAAAATGTTAATTCATGGTGATATAATTCAGTAATAAAAATGCACATTTCAAGTCACAGAACTCATCCTATCACTGAAACTCTATGTATGACCAAATTGGAGGATGGCACATGTAAATCCAAATTTTACATCATTTGCAAATATAGCTACTCCTACCTATGATAAGACCTTATTCACTAGCAAATAGATATAGATATAGATATAGATACAGATATATGTACTTTCTTCTAGAACAAGGCAGAAAAAGATAGATTTAGATACTGATTTCTCCTTTGATCATTTAAACCTCGGAAAAGGGACCTTGAGTCTGAGTTTCTCTGAAAGCATCATCTCATCAGAAAGAATTTATTAAGTATGCAGTTATTTCTCCCATTCTGTCCAATCGAACAATTTAAGCCCTCAAAACAAAGGAAGAAGCCTTTCCCACGCCAGCCATATCAATGGCAGAGCATAAAAACACATTCGTGTTATTCGTTCATCTAATGTTACAATAGTAGCAACACAAAGATTTAATTTAATAACCTAACAGATCATCTTTCTTAATTTATTAAAATACCATATAAAGACGGTTTAAACTGTCTATGAGGCAATTTTCTAAGAGGAAAAAGTTTGGCAGACTTTTATGGCTCCAGATGATTTCTCATTCTGGCTCTAATGTCAGAGTTAACCTATCACCATATTTCTTTATCTGTTTACAAAATCTACGGTTCATTTTTCCTCAATGTTTCAACTTTGCTAGAAATGCTGGGCAACAGGAAAGAATGAGGTCATGACTCACCAGCTTATTAGGCGACTCTTTGCAGTGACTATAAATGCTACCATCAGTCTCATTTTTATGGTGCTGATAAAGGAGGATAACCTGCATAAAGGAGTTAGTTAAATGATCCAAAATGTCATTGCTCAACACTGGAGATGCGTTAATTTGTAGTCCTGTAATTGGAAAACAGGATATGAAGTCTTTAGGGGCTGGCTGGCCAGCTGGTCAACCAAAGAGTATATCATTATGACAACAGAAGGAAATGGCATACAGCTCTTCTCTAAGTGCATCATAGAATTCATTTTGCAAATGCTTTTCTTTTTCTTTTTCATTAGTTCATTTGCAGTTTTTATTTGCTTTTGCTTCTCGCTGAAACATGCTTTATGATGGTTCTTTCTGAAAATTATCTGTACTCCCTTCCAAAGGACAGTTTCTCTGCTTAGCAATATGAACAAACTTTGTAAACACTTTGAAAAGCAACACTGTTAATGAGTTTACTGTTAATAGCACAATGAAATGCAAGAAGACTCTAGTTCTATGTATTTTATTCTTGTGACGTCATTTGACATCCTATGATCATACTGTTTCAAATAGTTACATAAAGCACAAAATGTAAAGAAAATACAGAAATTGGGATGTGTAAGTATAGAAAACGAAATGTTTCGGGGAATCAAACCTATCTTATTTTATTTAATTTTTTATTGTTATTTATTTAGTTTTTTGAGACAGAGTCTCACTCTGTCACCCAGACTCGAGTGCAGTGGTGCGATCTAGGCTCACTGCAAGCTCTGACTCCCAGGTTCATGCCATTCTCCTGCCTCAGCGTCCCCAGTAGCTGGGACTACAGGCGCCCGCCACCACGCCCAGCTAATTTTTTTGTATTTCTAGTAGAGATGGGGTTTCACCATGCTAGCCAGGATGGTCTCGATCTCCTGACCTGGTGGTCCGCCAAAAGTGGATTCAACCTCCTAAAGTGCTGGGATTACAGGCGTGAGCCACCGCGCCCGGCCAATCTATCTTTAGGGACTTAGGGAAAGAAAAATATTGGTAAAATTACAAAAATGATGTCGAATCATGATTTAAGAGACGTACTGGTCAGTGAAGCATTCCAACTACAAATATACCATGGGAAACATTTGACAGAATGAAGGTTCATTAGATTCTCTAATAAGAGGAGTAAAAGAATGTATATAAAACTGCATTCAGACCTAAAAAGAAATAAACACATATTATTACCTAGAAAATCACAGGATGAAAGAGTAAATTTGATTATCCTTGAAAATGAGAGAAACTTTGATTTTTTTTTTTTTTTTTTTGGAGACACAGTCTCGCTCTGTCACCCACGCTGGAGTGCAGTGGCGCCATCTCAGCTCACTGCAGCCTCTGCCTCCCAGATTCAAGTGAGTCTCCTGTCTCAGCCTTCCTAGTAGCCGAGATTACAGGCGTGTGTCACCACGCCCAGCTAATTTTTGTAATTTTAGTGGTAATGGGGTTTCACCATGGTGGCCAGGCTGGTCATGAACTCCTAACCTCAAGTAATCCACCCACCTCAGCCTCCCAAAGTGCCTTGATTACAGGCATGAGCCACTGTGCCCAGCCTGAAACCTTGATTTTTAAAAGCCTAGGCGGGGCACGGTGGCTCACGTCTGTAATCCTTGCATTTTGGGAGGCCGTTGCGGGTGGATCACCTGAGGTCAAGAGTTTGGGACCAGCCTGGCCAACATGGTGAAACCCTGTCTCTACTAAAAATACAAAAATTAGCCACGCATGGTGGCACGCTCCTATAAGCCTGGCTACTCGGGAGGCGGAGGCAGGAGAATCACTTGAATTCAAGTGATTCTCCTATCTCCGCCTTCCTAGTACCCAAGATTACAGGCATGTGTTACCTGTAAACTCCGTCTCAAAAAAAAAAAAAAAAAAAAAAACTAACTTTAAGTAAGATATTGTATTAAACTAAAGAAAAGGTGGGGGCAAAACATATTTTAGTCATCTTGTGACCACAAGTACAAAGAAAGATAGGACCAACCTGAGCAAGATTTAAAAAAAAAAAAAGGAAAGCATTATGATAAGAAGCTTTCTGAAATATCAAAAGATTTTCATAGTCAACAAAACCTGGGCCCTCCCTGTGATAACTCCGAAACACTGTTTATGGAAACCAAATTATCCTGTTTCATGTGAGAGGCCTTTAATTTCTTTTTTTTTTTTGAGAGAGAGTCTCCCTCTGTTGCCCAGACTGGAGTGTAGTGTCGTGATCTTGGCTCACGGCAAGCTCCGCCTCCTGGGTTCACGCCATTCTCCTGCCTCAGCCTCCCAAGTAGCTGGGACTACAGGCGCCCGCCACCACGCCCAGCTGACTTTTTTGTCTTTTTTAGTAGAGATGGGGTTTCACTGTGTCAGCCAGGATAGTCTCGATCTCCTGACCTTGTGATCCTCCAACCTCGGCCTCACAAAGTGCTGGGATTACAGGTGTAAGCCACCGCGTCCAGCCGAGAGGCCCTTAAATTCAAGTAGAAGTGTGCAATGGATAAATCTAACTTGCTAAAGTAAATTCTAACAATTGAGTTGTGAAATACGGAAGCCTCTTCACATTCAAGAAATGGTTTCTGCATTTATTTTTCTTTCTTTCTTTTTTTTCTTTTGAGACGGAGTCTCGCTCTGTCTCACAGGCTGGAGTGCAGTGGGCGATCTCGGTTCACTGCAAGCTCCGCCTCCTGGGTTCACGCCATTCTCCTGCCTCAGCCTCCCAAGTAGCTGGGACTACAGGCACATGCCACCATGCCCGGCTAAGTTTTTGTATTTTCAGTAGAGACGGGGTTTCACCGTGTTAGCCAGGATGGTCTGGATCTGCTGACCTCGTGCTCCTCCCACCTCGGCTGCCCAAGTGCTGGGATTACAGGCATGAGCCACCGCACCCCGCCGATTTCTGCATTTCTAAGAATTCATGGGAGAAAACATTTGATTGTGAGATTCCTCTAATGATACTCTTTCAGAACACACGCTCACTTTATAACTCATGACTCTCCACGAAGCTTTCCCAAATGTGACTCCCACAATCTCAGTCAATTCCTGGTGGAATTCTTGATTCTGCCTCTTAACAGCTGCATTCAGCCATAATTGGGGAAAATCTCATGAAAATAATTCTACAGCCTTGTTACTGACAATCATGAGTGCCTTGATCTTCAGGACAGTGCTATCTAAAAGCCTTTCCAGATGTGCAAGGGGTAGGGACCCTCCTCCTCACCCTTCTAGATTACCACCCCACTTCCCACCTACCTGGGATTTAGTTTATTGGCAAGATTCACCCCGCCCAAGGCCTACCCTACCTAACCTACTTCAAGTCACTAGAAACTACAGTACAGGAGTACTTTGGCCCAACTCCGTAAAAAGGGCAACACTTGTGCAAAAATAAACATAGTGATTTTCTTACTGATCACATCCCAACTCAAGAACAATTTTATATCCATTTCATAATGCTGTTTCTACAAAGGAGGCGGGTACGTAATACCAACTGAAACCCAATCGCATCCAGAAAAAAACCACGAAATTGTATTGCAACTAATCTTTACATTCACATGTAATATATTTAATGTTTTTGGGTTTGCTTATTTGTTTTTGAGACAAAGTCTTGCTCTATCACTCAGGCTAGGGTGCTGTGGCTTCATCACAGCTCCCTACAACCTCAGACTCCTAGGTTCAAGGGATACCTACCTCAGCCCCCTGCGTAGCTAAAACTACCGATGTGTGCCACCACGCCCAGCTATCTTTTCTATTTTTTGTAGAGATAGGGTCTCACTATGTTGCTGAGGTTAGTCTCCAACTCCTGGGCTCATGCAAGCCTCCCAAAGTGCCAGAATTACAGGCATGAACCACTGTGCCCAACCCTAATATTGTTATTTTTTAACAAATAGTTTTCTATTTCTCAGTTTTCATTTTGAGAATGATAAACATTGATATATATAATCTATATAAACACAAGCTCTTTGGGGCCCCAATTATTTTAAAGAGTTTAAACAATTCTGAGACCAAAAAGTTTGAGAACCATTTTCCTAGGGAAAAACAAAACAGATTTCAGAAAGAGGGATCTGCTCACTACCCCCAATGCCCTCCAGTCTTGCTTTCTCTGCTCCCTTTTACATAAGCCCCACCTAAGCAGTCTTTAGAAATGTCAGTCTAGGCCAGGCGCAATAGCTCATGCCTGTAATCCCAGCACTTTGGAAGGCCGAAGTAGGCGGATCACCTGAAGTCAAAAGTTTGAGACCAGCCTGGCCAACATGGCAAAATCCCATCTCTACTAAAAATACAAAAATTAGCCAGGCATGGGGGCGGGCACCTGTAATCCCAGGTACTCGGGAGGCTGAGGCAGGAGAACAACTTGAACCTGGGAGGTGGAGGTTGCAGTGAACTGATACTACACCACTGCACTCTAGCCTGGGCCACAGATCGAGATTCTATCTCAAAAAACAAAACAAAAAAAGGCCAGGCGTGGTGGCTCACGCCTCTAATCCCAACACTTTAGGAGGCCGAGGCGGGCAGATCACCTGAGGTCGGGAGTTCCAGACCAGCCTGACCAACATGGAGAAATCCCATCTCTACTAAAAATACAAAATTAGCCGGGTGTGGTGGCACATGCCTGTAATCCCAGCTACTCTGGAGGCTGAGGCAGAAGAATCGCTTGAATCCGGGAGGCAGAGGTTGTAGTGAACCAAGATCGCACCATTGCACTTTAGCCTGGGCAACAAGATGGAAACTCTGTCTCAAAAAAAAAAAAAAAAAAAAAGAAAAGAAATGTCAGTCTAATTCTTCCAGCCATTGACCGTCTTTGTCTAGTTTCCCAATACACATCAATCAATGAGAAGTCATGGTTCTGTAGCCACAGGAAGTTCTGCATTATCAGGTTGGAAGTCCGCCCTTCTCAGAAAGTGATCTGACCTGTAACAACAAAACCATCTTCTCACACCAATGAATACATTTTATTTTCCACAATTTTTTTAAAAATAATTAAGAACTGTGGTTATTTTTCTATGACTCTAACCTAGTCTTATTTTTGAATGCCTTATGTTTTATTAGCTAAGTTGCTCAAGTAGAAAGATGAATATCGGGAACTCTCCTAGTCAATAAAACTTCAGATCACCTCTACACACATGTTGAACTTTAATTATTGTGGTTTGGTCATGACGTATAAATACATTAAAGTGAGT
>NW_027327392.1:0-13115 GCF_047675955.1 Chlorocebus sabaeus
ACTCTCCCATCCTCCTCCATTCTTCAAAAGGTTCAGAGTAAACAGTGCCTTTACGTTAAGGTCATTATTCTGTGATTCCCTTCTCTGGTTCATTACTTCATGTCTCTTGCTTTGACTATAAACACAGACCAAATGCCAAGACAGAGAGTAAAGTCACCAGGAAACCCAGCTCCAGTGCCAAACCTACCTTTGCGCCCTTGGACTGCAGCTATGTTTGTTTAAGGATGGCAGGAAAAAGGTGCACACATGGCTCAGTGCTCATTTACTTCCTGCTCTGTTAGCTATTAAACCTCAGAAACTAGGGCATGTCTCAGTCTCCCTCGCTATAGCCAACTGACTAGAACATTAACCTCCAGTTTAACATCTGATATGGTTTGGCTGGGTCCCAACCCAAATCTCGTCTTGAATTGTAGCTCCCATAATTCCCACATGTTGTAAGAGGAACCTGTGGGGAGATAATTGAATCATGGGGGCAGTTTCCCCCATACCATTCTCACAGTAGTGTAAGTCTCACAAGATCTGATGGTTTTGTAAGGGGACACCCCTTTTGCTTGGTTCCTATTCTCTACTTGCCTGCTACCATGTAAGACATGCCTTTCACCTTCTGCCATGATTGTGAGGCCTCCCCAGCCACGTGGAACTGTGAGTCCATTAAACCTTTTTTATAAATTACCCAGTCTTGGGTATGTCTTTATCAGTAGCATGAAAACAGACAAATACAACGCCCAATGAGTGTTTGCCTCCTCTCCTCTCCTCTTCTCTTCTTTCTTCTTATCTCCTCCCAAGTTCCTGTGAGCTAAACACCATAATGTAATAAACAAGAAGTATATGTTGCAGAGATTTCTCTTGTTTATGGTTCTCATAGAAAAAATATTGTCGATTATCTTAACCTGCATGTAACTTGTAATAACAAAAAGATTTCTGTCAAATAATTCTCCCTTAATAAGTTCCCTTTGCTATTATAAACTAAGACATGACCTTAAAGAATTAATACCCAGACAATACAACATTTGTGTGTTATTTAATTAGCTTATTGCTTTTGTTAAGGTACATTCCTGTGGTCACACACCACTTTCCACTCAAACCTGAAAAAAATACTACATGGGATGAAAACATTTTTTACCAGTGTGTCCATATTTGTGCTCCCTTAAAAAAATTGTTTTAACCTCCTAGCCAGGAGTTTTGAGGTTATTTCAGGACAATGGCTAATTTATTAAGTCCTACACAATTATAACAACAATAAGTCTTTGTGCAAACTTTTGGCATACTAGAGATTTGGGGTTAAAAAAAGAGAGAGAGAGAATTTGTCAGATCCAGCAGAGACCACTGTCATCTTGGTACCGTCTAATCCCCATTATGAAGTGATTTTTATCAAACTGGGAAGTGATCATCTGGCAGCATAAACGACACTGGAGAAACGAATTCAATACATCAGAGAGGTTATTCCATGTCATCTACATGCTCAAACAAGAGAGACAGAGAACCCTGGCTCTCACAAATCCTTAGTTTCCGGCCAAAGGCCTCTCAGAGCTCTTGGCTGCCTAATCAGATGTCTGGGATTGTGAAAGCAAAGAAAGTTTATGGAGCTGAGGGGGAACCTCTGATTTACCATAAAAAGGAGGTTTGAACTGGATAACTTCTTCAGTATTCTACATAATTATCTGATAATTATGTAATTATCTAATAATTACTATCTCCATTTTACATATGACACAACAAAGACTATAGAGGGTTGAGAAACTTGCTCACAGTCCGGCAGCAAGGAAATGATGGATTCAAAATGCAAATCTTCCCACCACACCCGCATCACAGAGGGGGCTGCAGACCTTTACCAGTGATTCCATTTCAGCCCCACCAGGTTGCCCAGTCTGGGCATGATGTAGTAACCCGGTGACTCACAGCACGGCACTCATGAGGTTGAGAGTCATTCAGTGATTCAGCAAGTATTACTGAGCAGCTACTACGTGCCAGGCACTGGTCTAGGTGCTAGGGATACAGCAGTGAATGGAAAAAACTTCTGTCCTCACTGAGTTTACATTCTACTCAGGGGTAATAGATAAATAAATAAGTACCTAATAATGTCAGGTAGTGATGAGTGCTATGAACACAGATAAGGAAGGGCAGGGGGCAGTGGCTCATGCCTGTAATTCCAGCACTTTGAGAGGCCAAGGAGGGAGGATCGTTTGAGGCCAGAAGTTCGAGGCCAACCTGGGCAACATAGCAAGACTCCGTCTCTACAAAAAATAGAATTAAAAAATAATTGGATAGGATGGTGTATGTCCATGGCCCTAGTTACTTGGAAGGCTGAAGACAGAGCAGCAGGAGGATCATTTGGGCACGCAGAGGCTGCAGTGGGCCAAGATTGTGCCACTGCACTCCAGCCTGGGCTACAGAGTGAGACCCTGTCTCAAAAAATAAATAAATAAATAAATAAAATTTAAAAATATAAATATATATATTTTTGAAAAGAAGAAGAATACATTCTCGCAAAGACTGAAGGAAATGAGGGGAGGGGGAAGAAAGTGACCCATGTGATATCTGGGAAAGAGCACTTCAGGCAGAGGGAACATCAAGGGAAGGGCCTAAGCAGGAAGCTCAGACAGTTAAGGAAAAGCTCTTAGAATGCTGCGCCAGGCTGCAGCAGAGCGAGCAAAGTGGCATTTGAAAGAGACGAGGGGCATGGGATGGCAGGGATGGAGGGGATCAGGAAGGGCCCTATGGCTTCTGAAAAATAACTGGGATTTTACTCAGTGTGGAAGTCATTGGCAGGTTTTCTGTAGAGAAGTGACATAGTCTGATTTACATTTTAAGAGACTCACTCTTAGTTGCCAGCTGACTTGGCTGTCACTAGTTAGCAAGGCCCCAAACCACGAACAGAATGAGAGGTAAGATGATAGTGTAAAAACCTCAGGTTTGGGAACTAGATCTGTTTCCAAATCTCAGGCTTCACCATCTGCTGACTCTATTAAACTTGCACTTGTTACTGTAGCCTCTCTGAGCCTCAGTTTCCTCAACTGCAAAAGGAAAATAAAATAACCTCCTCTATAGTTATTAATTAAATATAAAGCACATGAAATATAGTAGTTAGCACTAAAAAATAATAAAAAGAAAAAATCCAGCCATTGTAGTTATTTGATTTAGTGACCAACTATTGAGTTACTTTACCATTATTAAAAATAATGCAGGCAAAAGTTAGCCAGGCATGGTGGTACACACCTGTAGTCTTAGCTACTTGGGAGGCTGAGACACAGAATTGCTTGAACCTGGGAGGCGGAGGTTGCAGTGAGCCGAGATCACACCACCGCACTCCAGCCTGGGTGACTGAGGGAGACTCTGTCTAAATAAATAAATAAATAGTACAGGCAAGACCTGGATTGAATAATATTTCTTCTCTGCCAGTAGAATAATCACAACAAAAAATTAACAGTGGGGAAAAAACAAAAGAAAGATGTGCTCTTTCTTGCTCTTAAAAAACAACCCGGAAAATTGTATCCTGGGAAATTTTTACATATATACAAATAATTGTAAGGCGAGTAATGAATCTCAGTTCATTGTACATAGTTTCAGGAATTAGCATTTATCCAATCTTATTTTATCTTGTTTTTCTGGAATATTTTAAAGCAAATACCAGATTTATTATCATTTCAACTATAAATCCTTCAGTTTGTATCCCTAACAGAAAAGTTTTTGTTAACATAACTCCAATACAATGATTGTGTCAAACAAAACTAGCAATCATTTCTTAGTATCATCTAGTTAGTACCTAGTCCATGTGCAAATTTTTCAACTGTCTCTAAAGTATCCTTTTACAATTATTTTGCTCAAATCAATCAATTGCAGTTAGTTGATAAGGCTCTCAAGTCTCAATTTATTTATTTATTCATTATTTATTATTTTGAGACGGAGTTTTTTCGCTCTTGTCACCCAGGCTGGAGTGCAGTGGCACGATCTCAGCATCCTGCAACCTCCACCTCCTGAGTTCAGGCAATTCTCCTGCCTCAGCCTCCGGAGTAGCTGGGATTACAGGCATACGCCACCACTCCTGGCTAATTTTTGTACTTCTAGCAGAGACAGGGTTACATCATATTGGCCAGGCTGGTCTTGAACTCCTGACCTCAGGTGATTCACCCGCCTCGGCCTCCCAAAGTGCTAGGATTCCAGGCATGAGCCACCGCACCTGGCCTCAAGTCTCTTTTTATCTGCAACAGTCTCTTCATCTTCTGCCCCTTCCCCTGCCTCTCCCCCACTCCCACTCCCTCTCTTCTCTCCTTCCCCATCACCTCTCCCCTGGCTTTTGCTTTGAAAAAACTGTCCCTCTCTATGCAAAGACAGCAAATACTGTACTGGGAACACTCTCCAGTGCTTCAGAGAGGAATAAGAGGAATGCTTTTTTTGTTTCCAAGAGAGGAGATGAGTACTATCAACTCCTGTAAAGAAAATACCATGTAATATGGTGAGGAGATGACTGAGAGCCGACTTAGACTTTTTAATACTGGTATAAAGGGCTGTCATGGAAACAGCCCATATGATCTGAGGCTTCTCTTCCAGTCCTTGAATTATCTGGGATCTATCAAGAGATAGGTATTTAGATGATTACCATGGGAAAATGACCAACAGAATTTCCTGTTTTCTGTTAAGGAGCAACCAGAAAATGTTTCCTTGTTGGTAAGAAATGACAAGAGTGTTTCCTTCCTGACTGGCAGAAAGGGGACAGGCCAGTTGTCACTCTGGAAGGCCGACGCTGCTTTTAGCACTGATGGCCTAATTGGGCTTGGTTAGCTAAATCCAACTCTGGAGTCATAGCTAAAGCTAGTTGGCCTTCATTAATTCTGTCAGGTAATTCTTAGAACAAGACTCAAAAGAATTACAGGAATACTGATAAATTCTGAATGAGCAGAAGTGGTTTTTTGAGATGAGAGAAAAGAAAACCAGGTGAAGATAGCTCTTTTTGACTCCATACCACGGTATAAGTAAGCTTTGCCAAAGGATCGCTTGCGGAAATAACTACCAACATGCTAAACTTTCAAGATCTTGTCCAAGAAGTGACTTCTGAAAGCAAGTCCAAAAGTCACATTTAGATATTGGTTCCCATACAGTTAAATAAAGTGTATTTATTTAATTACTTAATTTAACTATCAAGTACAAAATCCTTTTGCAAACCGTAATAAAACCCAGGATCGTGCCACTTCACTCCAGCCTGGGCAAAAGAGCAATACTCCATCTCAAAAAATATACACATATATGGTGATAAAGTTTCTCATTTTCCAACGCAGCTTCACATTTGAACAGCGCTAATTGATACAGCATTATGGCAGGGTTTTAGTGTGTGAGTGGGATCCACAACAATCCTGTAAAAGGGTACAGTCCTGTTGTATGTTAACACACTGATCACGTGAGCCTATGAGATGAGCCAATCACCAATTATGTTATATTCGAATCTGCTTTGTGTTGGGATGCTTTAATGTAGGGTTTCACTAAATAAATGAATTTTCACATACTGAACTAA
This sequence comes from Chlorocebus sabaeus, assembly GCF_047675955.1. NCBI lineage: Eukaryota > Metazoa > Chordata > Mammalia > Primates > Cercopithecidae > Chlorocebus > Chlorocebus sabaeus. The sequence goes on from NW_027327392.1 coordinate 5,507, forward strand.
AAAAAAAAAAGACTAAATTAGAAATGAAGTATTTGTATTCATTGCAAATTATTTTTGACTTGGGGATCTTTTTGAAATGCCCACGTGAATCAACAAGCAGTGGGAGGTGGAAAAAAAGAGCGTGGTCTCCCACTCAGAGCTAATTCTGGCTCTGGTAATCAGAGACACACAAGAGGCAGCCAAGTAAGGACTGGCAGCTCCAACCGGCTGGTTTTGTTATTTTGTCTTTGACTCAGTAGTCAGCCTTCCTTTGGCATTCATTGAAGTGTGACCTAACACTAGGCCCACTGTGTTCTGAGTATAAAAATTCCTCATCAAAACGTAAAGCCAGGAGTCTAGTTGAGAGGGAGGGCCTATCACATGACTGAAAATGATGCAGCACAGGCAAGCCCCAAAATTGGGGTTTAGCCTGAGAGGGTTCTTGGCTTCACCCAGGAAAGAACTGTGAAAGGAAAATATATCTCGGAGTCCCACAATCATTAAGCTAAAGGGAAAAGTCAAGCTGGGAACTACTTAGGGCAAAACCTGCCTCCCATTCTATTCCAAAGTCACCCCTCTGTTCACTGAGATAAATGCCTGATTGCCTCCTTTGGAGAGGCTAATCAGAAACTCAAAATAATATAACATTTGTCTCTTATCTACCTATGACCTGGAAGCCCCTCCCCACTTAGAGTTGTCCTGCTTTTCTGAACCAAACCAATGTTCATCTTACATATGTTGATTGATGTCTCATGTCTCCCTAAAATGTATAAAACCAAACTGTGCTCTGACCACCTTGGGCACATGTCATCAGGCCCTCCTGAGGTTGTGTCACCTATTTAGAGGCAAAATTAACTTTCCAAATTAACTAAGATCTATCTCAGATATTTGGGGTTCACAGAATTCAAGGGTGAGTGGTGGTGTTAGAAAGCAGGGCTGCTCCATGGGCTGTGTGCCCAGATGAGCAGCTCAGAGGCAGTATCTGTACTCGTATCTACACCTACTTTTAATTATATGCAAATTAAAGTGCCATTTATGCAGCCATTTCTAGGATGAGGGTGGTAACTTCTGAGTTGTCAGAGTTGTTGCCACAGAAAGGGGGCAGTAGGCTTCAACATGAATGTTGCCATGGCAATGGTAATCTGATAGCACACTAGTGGATGTGCCTTATGAGAAAGCTGCTTCCACCAGGACCTGTTTTTTGTTTTGTGTGTTTTTGTTTTTCTGAGAAGGAGTTTCCCTCTTGTTGCCCAGGCTGGAGTGCAATGGGCATGATCTCCGCTCACCTCAACCTCCACCTCCCGAGTTCAAGCAATTCTCCTGCCTCAGCCTCCCAAGTAGCTGGGATTATAGGTATGGGCCACTACGCCTGGCTAATTTTGTATTTTTAGTAGAAATGGGGTTTCTCCATGTTGGTCAGGCTGGTCTCCAACTCCCGACCTCAGATGATCCAACTGTCTTGGTCTCTCAAAGCGCTGGGATTACAGGCCTGAGTCACAGTGCCTGGCAGGACCTATTTTAGCTAGTCCTTGGTTTGGTCCAGTGTCCAAGCCCCCCTCCAGAGTCGAGTCTTCCTCCTGCCTCACTCCCTGCTCAGAGATTAGATACTTTTTTAAAAATTTATTTATTTTGAGACGGAGTCTCGCGCTGTCCGCCCAGGCTGGAGTGCAGTGGTGCGCTCTCGGCTCACTGCAAGCTCCGCCTCCCGGGTTCACGCCATTCTCCTGGCTCAGCCTCCCAAGCAGCTGTGGACTACAGGCGCCCCGCCACCACGTCCGGCTAATCTTTTATATATATATATAATTTAGTACAGACGGGGGTTTCATCATGTTAGCCAGGATGCTTTCGATGTCCTGACCTCGTGATCCGCCCGCCTCGGCCCCCCAAAGTGCTGGGATTACAGGCGTGAGCCACCGCGCCCACCTTAGATACTCCTTCTTAATCTCAAGGGGGCTGCAGAGGGCGGAGGTCCATCTTCTGTAACTGCTTCCTACTGAGTTTATGGGCAGTCGGCGCCCCCACCTAGCACCGGAGGAGTAAAAATCTCTCGATCCCTGATCTAAGGGGCCCAATAGGCAGGACTGTTCACTCTCCAGATCAGCGGACCCAGATGGTTTGGAACTAGCTGGTCCTCAGTTTGGTCCAGTGTCCAAGCCTTGCCTCAGGAGTTGAGTCCCACTCCCTGCCTCAAAAAGAAAGGCACAAATCTCACTAGGTAGGAAGGAAGCAAGAAGTGTCTGCAGATAAAGGGAATAGGAGTGGACCATAGCTCTCCACTCGAAAATACATCTCTCCATCTCCTGTGTTTGTCTTACCGCTGGGGAATTAAGTTTCTGACAATAAAGCACACCCTAGAGGTAGCACATGCTGTGCGAGGGTTTGCAACTTGATTTCAGTGCCCCGAATTAAAATATGTATATTTTTTAATAGCCGTATCTTTTAAGGTCCAGAATTGATAGAGCAAAATTTTTAATTTTTTCCATTTTAAATTACAATAGGAGGAATTTTGGTTAGATTTGACCAAGACTAGTTCATAATAAGTTGCTTTTAAAGAAAAAAAAAAAGAAAAGAAAAGCCAGCCACTGATAAAGGCTGTTCTTTGGAAAAAGTCAAAATGTACTAATCCCATTTCCTCAAACTAAAATCAGTAAGACCAATGGGAAAATACAGGGAGACAGGTTTCAACTCAACACAAGGAAGAACATTGTAACACTTTTTTCCGCATAAAACATATCACTCCCTGAAGACACACATGGAAATAGTCATGCTTCGATGACTTCTTTTTGTTTTTGTTTGTTTGAGACAGGGGCTCACTCAGCCACCCAGGCTGGAGTGCAGCGGCATGATCACAGTTTGTTGCAGCCTCGACCTCCCTGGGCTCAGATGATCATCCCACCTCAGCCTCCCGAGTAGCTGGGGCCAGAAGCACGCACCCCCCTGCCAGCTAATTTTTGTAATTTCTGTAGAGACAAGGTTTCACCATGTTGTCCAGGCTGGTCTCAAACTCCTGCAAGATTGGATGACTTCTTATTAGGAAATAGACTACCAACGATTTCCAACCATAGTAGGTCTGAAGATCCTTAGCATAAAGAATTTTGAGACCCCCACTCCCCAGGGTAGTATTTGCACTCTTAGAATCTATTTAGAACCAGTATGACGCAATAACTGTACACTTAAAAATGATTAAAATAGTTTTATGTTATATTTTACCACAATAAAAAATATGATGGCCAGGCGCGGTGGCTCAAGCCTGTAATCCCAGCACTTTGGGAGGCCGAGACGGGCGGATCACGAGGTCAGGAGATCGAGACCATCCTGGCTAACACAGTGAAACCCCGTCTCTACTAAAAAATACAAAAAACTAGCCGGGCGAGGTGGCGGGCGCCTGTAGTCCCGGCTACTCGGGAGGCTGAGGCAGGAGAATGGCGTAAATCCGGGAGGCGGAGCTTGCAGTGAGCTGAGATTCGGCCACTGCACTCCAGCCTGGGCGACACAGCGAGACTCCGTCTCAAAAAAAAAAAAAAAAAAAAAAAAAAGATGACAGCTGGGTGCGGTGGCTCATGCCTGTAATCCCAGCACTTTGGGAGGCTGAGGCAGACGTATCATCTGAGGTCAGGAGTTCGAGACCGCCTGGCCAACATGGTGAAACCCTGTCTCTACTAAAAATACAAAAATTAGCCGGGCGTGGTAGCAAGCCAGCTCCTTGGGAAGCTGAGGCAGCAGAATCACTTGAACCCGGAAGGTGGAGGTTGCGGTGAGCCATGATAGCACCACTGCACTCCAGCCTAGGGGACAAGAGCAAGACATCGTCTCAAAAACAAAACAAAACAAAACAAAACAAAAAAATTAGCTGGGCTGTGGTGGCGTGCCTGTAATCCCAGCTACTCAGGAGGCTGAGGCAGAAGAATCACTTGAACCTGGGAGGCTGAGGTTGCAGTGAGCCAAGATGGCACCACTGCACTCTAGCCTAGGTGACAGAGGAAGACCCTGTCTCAAAAAAAATAAATAACAACAGGACCAGGCACGGTGGCTAACACCTGTAATCCCAGCACTTTAGGAAGCTGAGGCGGGCGGATCAACTGAGGTCAGGAGTTCAAGAGCAGCCTGACCAATATGATGAAACCCCGTTTCTACTAAAAATACAAAAAGCAGCCAAGCATGGTGGCATGCGCCTGTAATCCCAGCTGCCCAGAGGCTGAGACAGGAGGTTGAAACAGGAGAATCACTTGAACCCAGAAGGTGGAGGTTGCAGTGAGCCAAGATCATGCCATTGCACTCCAGCCTGGGCAACAAGAGCGAAACTCCATCTTAAAATAAATAAATAAATTAATTAATTAAATTTGTATTTTATTTATTACAATAGCATTTGTGGATAGGAAACTCATGTTTATTATTCCTTTTATGAATTTACTGACTTATGGAATGCCTAATATGTAGCAGGCACTGAGGCAGGAACTGAAGACAAAAGGTAAAACCAATATGGTGCCTGACCTCATCGAGCACAGATATATGCAAGACGTGCTGTTTATTGAGTCTACAGACAATGCTCACAGGTGGATTGGAGCACCCTGTCTCTGACTCCTCAAAATTAGCCATCACTTCCATCTTTAACCAGCAAACTTCTGCTGTACACATTATAAACAAAAACACAGTCAGCAATAATAATTGGTTACCTGTAATGTGATGAAGTGTGAACACCCAAAATGCCCTTGACAATGAAAGTAATTGATACATGTTGATTTGTCACTGTAGGTCTGGACTTTTATGTCTATTGTTCAAAAAGAAAAAAGAAAAGCCTGCTTTTCAAAGTTCTTAGCATGGAATTTTTAGGGTTCTCTAAAGCAAGACTATGAACTCATAACTTAAAGAGGCTTTGCTTTAATATCACACTCAATTTTGCTTTTGTAAAAGAATAGTTGGATAGTTAACAATTTACCTGAGATGCTGGGTGCCTGCCAAGGTACTTGCCGGTTTTATTCTAAAATATGTCCTGCCAGAGGGACAAACGAGAGGGATTCCTCCATTTTGCATCTGTGTTTCATACCTGTGTTCTTAGCCACGGAGTAGGGTGCAGGGTAGAAGGAGGGTCTTTTATATTCAGTTGTATGTACTATTTGACATCAGAGACCCCATGAATAATCACTCTTCTTTCCATTCGGACACCAACTAGCAGGTTGCAATTCTTTCCTACCTGGAGCACTGCAGGGGTTGGGGCAAGTGGAGACATTACTGGACATTTGCATTTAAAGAATTAATAAAAATTCCTCATTTGCCTGAAAGCCCCATGAAGTTTATAACCTTGACGCTTTATAGCCCCCTGCACTGGTTTCTCTCCTGGTATGGCCCAATGAAGCAGCATAAATCTGTATTTTAAAGTATGCAATTAGTAATGTGCTACTGGACCGCATACTGGAACTATGCAGTTCCCTTGGCCACAGAATTTCACAAAAGGGAAACAAACAATACAGAACAATGAAAGGCATTCCCTGGGTGATACTAACCTTGAGGTCACCCATATTAATGGCAGCTATTCCATGTGAACATTTCTTACTTCAAGCAAACAATGTGTTGAGGACAAAAAGGTCAAAACTGCCTTTCTTTGGGTTAACATAAAAGAACTTTTAAATTATTCTTGCCTAGAAATGGACATTACTGGGACTTCCGGGGAGTGATTTTCAGGGTTTAGTTTGCAGACCTACCTTAGGATGCTCTGAGATCCACCCTTACAGCAGTACCTAGCCCAGGCAACCTCTAGGGTCCTACACCCTTCTAGGGGCAACACAGAAAGAGGAGATTAGGATTGTTACCAAGACCTAGACGCCTGAGAATGGGTCCTGCCAGAAGAAGGTGGGAGTCTCCACTGCCAACACCCTGCAGGTGCAGGGAGGAGGTGGGAGCACTGGAAACGGAGTACCTGTGGAAAATTCAAGAATATTTCCTAGGTTGGGTACAGTGGCTCACGTCTGTAATCCCAGCACTTTGGGAGGCCGAGGGGGGTGGATCACTTGAGCTCAGGAGTTCAAGACCAGCCTGACCAACATGGTGAAACCCCATCTCTACGAAAAATACAAAAATTAGCCAGGCATGGTGGCGGATGCCTGTAATCCCAGGTACTCGGGAGGCTGAGGCAGGAGAATTGCTTGAACCTGGGAGGCAGAGGTTGCAGTGAGCCAAGATCAGGCCATTGCACCCCAGCCTGGGTGAAAGAGTGAGACTCTGACTCAAAAAACAAAAAAAAAGATTTCTTGACCTCAAGGAGAGAGAAGGAAACCAGCCTTGGGCTTGGCAACTGAATAACACTAATTAGGGCTCCACAGGCCTGCCTCTCTTGTGTAACCTTTAAAAAGGAATTTCTTGGAATGTAAATGAAATCCCAAACTAGTGAGGCCACTCAGGGATTTGGTAGAGACTCAAGTGCCCTCTAGAGGCGACGCTGCGGTGTCTGGTCATTGGGCTGCTTGAGGAGGTTTGAGGAGGCATAGGCGGTAGAGGGTAGGGGTTGGGGTGGGGTAGTTACCAAACACACAAACAGGAGAAGGTCGTCAAGACACAGCACCACTGGGAGCTGCCAAGGCAGCCCTAGTTAATAAGAGCAGTTCCCAAAAGCAGCAGTGTCTTCTCTTCCTGGTTGTCACCCTTGAGGGAAACTGAAATTAGTCTTTATTGGCTACCTAACATCTGGGGATAGAGTGGGGAGGAAGAGCAGTCTTGCTTTGTTTTTTGAGACAGGGTCTCGCTCTGTCGCCCAGGCTGGAGTCCAGTGGCGTGATGACAGCTTACTGCAGCCTCGACCTCCTGGGCTCAAGCAATCCTCCCACCTCAGCCTCCCAAGCAACTGGGACTGCAGGTGTGCACCACCATGCCTGGCTAATTGGCAGTTTTTCCATCTTTTGGAGACCACTTTGTGCTCTTCAGCCCTTTCATGCTATACTGTCTGGATCCTTGACTCTAAAATTAATTCTTATTTCCTCCTCTGAAAAACCTTTGCGGACTTCAACTTTCCCACCTCTCCGGGAACCTGACTCAGGCTGCTGCGTCTCACAATGTCCCTAGTGAGATAGCCATCCTACAGAACATAGCCTGCCTCACCTTGGGATGAGGCATCATCCTCCCTGTCGCCACAGCTATGTAACCCCATGACAGGCCCCTCTAGTGACTCATCACGGCAGAACACCACCTAAGGCTTCCACAAATGTTCAAAAGCAACCAACCAGAGACAATATAAGATCATCTATCTTCTAAAATGTGAACCAAATGAATTAGAATTATCTAGGGTGTTTGTTATAAATAAGCTTAAGGACCACATTCAGAATTTTATTTATTATTATCATTATTATTGTTGTTGAGACGGGGTCTCACTCTGTTGCCTAGGCTGGAGCGCAGTGGCACAATTTTAGCTCACTGCAACCTCAACCTCCCAGACTCAATCTATCCTTCTACCTCAGCCTCTCAAGTAGCTGGGACTTACAGGTGCACACCACCATACCTGGCTAATTTGTGTATTCTAGAGACAGGGCTTCACCATGTTGCCCAGGCTGGTTTGAAACCCCTGACCTCAAGTAATCCTCCCACCTCGGCCTCCCAAAGTGCTGAGATTACAGGTGTAAGCCACCACACCCATTCAATACTT
>NW_027327393.1:0-13069 GCF_047675955.1 Chlorocebus sabaeus
GATTACAGTAGACATTTATTCTTATAATGAATCCATTATATGATTTTTTATAATAAATCTCTCTGTTGGTTCTGTTTTTCTGAAGAATCCTAGATAATACAGACACAATGCACTCCAAAGTTTAATATAACATCTGGCATAAGTAGGTGCTCAAATATGACAGTGGAGGAGAATGACATTTAGAATGCTCTGATTTCTGCTCATAATTTATTTACTAATTCGCTAAACTGTAAGACAATAACTCTACTGTGGCATCCTGGGGACCTCGTATGTATCTACATAGGCCACACAGGCAAAGACATTAACCGGACTGACTCGGAGTCTTGGCAGAACGCTTTGTGATCTACCAGAACACCAAGGTTTTGGAAGTCCTTTGAGGACCTCGAATATGTCTTGCCTCATCCCTCTAAGAGGCTGTCAAGAGATGGTTTCTCATCGCCTCCTGAGTTCTGATGTGATTTGAGGCTTCCTGCCTCACTCACTCCAGGTGCAGATTCTTCTGCTCAGCTCAGCACGGGATTGGCCCGGCAATGCCTGTAGCAGTCATCGGCCCCTTGTGTTTTGAGGTTGTCCTGTTTGGTGTGTGGGATGAAGACCTGGGTTCTGGTACCTTTGGCTGTTTACTCTTTCTTTCTGCATGTAAATTAACAAAACTGAATCTGAAAATGGTTCATTTTCTCTTGAGCAGCCAAATCAGTCCTGCTGCAGCTGTGGCCTTACTTTCTCTGGAGTGCTTAATACAGACTGCTTTGAGCATCTTCTCTATGTAGCACTGGGAACCCCGTGATGAGCAAGGTGGCCTTGGTCCCTTGGTCCTGGGCCCAGATCTCTTTGTGCCAGTGATGATGACAGCCTTATTAGAGGTGGCACAGGATGACACACCTCTGACGAGCAAAGCATCTCCATTGGCCCTTCTCATTCTCTCAATTTGCCCTTAAACTCCCCCTTAGTACAGAGACTGCAGTGCTAATCATCATGCTTTCATTCCGCCCTCCATGTGCCCAGAGGCCATGCTCTGGGATTAACAGTGAGCCTCAATGAACCTTCTGAGTCGGTTTTCAGATGGAGCTAAGAGTGGTCACCACAAGAGGATTCTTACGGAGGCTTCTGGGTCCAGGTCACCAATGGTGATTTAAGGGGTAGAAGGCCCCTAAAACAAGATAACTTTGTATCATTAACTGTAGGAGTGAAAACAGCTTCAGCAGTTACTTCTTATCCCCAAAACTTTGTTTCTGTCTTGTTGAGAGAACTTTAGAAGCTGTCTTGAAACAAGGATTTGAAGGAAGTGCTTTTTCCAAAGGCGGGCCCAGGATGCATCGTCAGGGAAGTGGGGAAGTGAGACATGGAAGGGATCAAGCCAATACGGGGTGCAGGTGAGGCTTCCACTGCAGGTGCCTGGGATGCTGGTGAGCAGGTTTCCACTGCAGGCGACTGGGGCTGAATCCCATGGGAGGGCTCTAGGAAACAGTGTGCAACATGCTGCAGGGTTAGCTGTGCCTGCTCCTGGACTGAGGAGGCCAGCGTGACTACTCACCCACCAAGTCCTGTCTGTCATTGTCCACTGGCAGTTCCTGGGAGTGTTGGCTCCCTGGCATTTCTAGCCTGTCTCCATGGGCAGGGAGGCAGCTCTTTTGGGGAGGTGCATGTCCTCAATTATGGGGCCTAGAATGGTGAGGGCCTTGGGGATGTGGGCAGGGAACCAACCCCATCAGCTCCCACCTTCTGCCTCCTACAAATGTTTGCCTGTTGTGGAGCCAGCCTAAAGCAAACCTGATCAATGCAATCAGCTGGGAAAGCTAAATGCCCGAATGCCAGGACATGGTGCTGACCGGAGCGGATGCTGGCTTTAGACACCCTGCGTGGGTTCTCAGAAGTAGGACTTGTCAAGAGCCACTCTAAGGACACCTCTCACTTCAAAGAATGTCCAGTTTCCTATCAATGGTTTATTGAAAAAATGTGTGGGGAGAAAACATTTGAGGGCAGCACAGAGACTTGGAACCTATCACAAAGACACACAGTCTCCATTTCACAGTATCTTTATGGGGTGCCTGACTGGTGTCTTCAGAGTGTTTGTAAATCTGCCTTTGATTTTGATGTATTACTAGGCAGCACTTAAGATAAAATTGCTTGGGTCTGGTCTGTGGAAGGAACAGAGGAGAGGCTGGCCTGGCTGGTCCCATCTTAAGTAACGCTTTTACATGGCTTGTTGGAACAATTTGTGGTCATCTTGGATCTGAGGCAAAGGAAAGGAAATGTTAAATACTCATAATGTCCTGCACAGCTTTGTGGACAGTTCTGGAACTCAGCTTGCCTTTGTGGAAAAGACCAGCAGTTCCTTCCATGAGCATGTCTTTTACGGTTTGCTGAGGTCTTCAAGGACCATTTGCATTCGATTCTCACAATAGGCAAAGGGTGTTCTATGAGCTAAATGTTTGCACCCCCAGAACTGATATGTTGAAACGCTGGCCCTCAAGGTGATAGTAGTAGGGGGCGGGGCCCTTGGGAGATGAGGTCTCGAGGGTGGAGTGTTCATGAAGGGGATTTGTAACCTTCTCACAGAAACCATGAAAGCTGTTTTCCCTTTCTGCCATGTGAGGGGACAGGGAGAGGACCCGGTCAGTGAAGAAGCAGGTTCTCATCTGATACCAAATCTGCCCGCACCTTGATCTTGGACGTCCCAGCATCCAGGACTGTGAGCAACACATTTCTGTTGTTTACAAGCTGCTCCGAAGGTGGTAAATTGTGATAGTTGGCCAAATGGACCGTGACAAGGTGTAAGTTGTTTTATCCCCATTTTATAGAAGAGGTAAACAGGTTCGGGATGGGGAGAGGCCAAAACCGCCTCATGAATATTAGCAACCAGATACTGCCTGGCAGACAGTCCACACCAAGTAAATGTCTGAGCGGCTGTTGAGCTGAATCATTGTTTAGCTTTTGTCTTTCCACCACGGGAAGATCATGGATTGGCATTAGTAGGAAAACTTGCCAAGCAGCAGGAGGTTCCATTTGAAAACTCACCAGATGCCCTTGAGGGCTTTTTCCTTGTTATTGAGGACATCTTAGGAAACACTTCTGATGACAATTAGTCAGGCAAAAATAGATCCAGTTGTTCTGAAGATCAAGCTTAACATCTGTGCCATGCTTTAAAATGTCTTTCCAAGCACTCTCTCCTGCCACGGATCTTGCTTGGGAAAGGAATGGGGCAAGTGGAAATGGCCATTTCTTAGATGAACACATCAGTGGCTGCTCCAGTCTGAGGTCTATACAGACCTAGGCTTTGAATCCAGTCACGTAAATCTAAGTCTCTTTAGGTGTTTAACACTTTTGCCTACATCTCTGTCTGTCCTGGGCCAGCCAGGAAGCCCCTTTGCCTTTGTGGAGTTAAGGGGCTGGGGCGTCACTTCACCTGTCTTGTGTCTGCACTCACACTTGCTCTCACTCCTGCTCAGTCTCTCTTGACTATTGGGGTTCATTGACCTCAACACAGTGCGTGCCACTTAGTTCACATCTCTTTCAGCAGGTGTGTGTTCAGAGCTTGATGGATTACCACCAGGCTGGGCCAACAGGGTCGTTTTCAACTCAGCTAGCCCTAAAGGGCCAAAAAATTGTTGTAATCCTCCCAGAGGTAACCCTGACCTGGTACGGTTCAGGGACAAGGCCACTCACCCACACTTGGGCAATTGCTCTTCTCGTGACCAGCCTCTTTCTGTGGGAATCACTCCATGGAGCCACCGTCTCTCCTAAGCTACAATGTTCTACAACGGTGCAAGTGGGGGAAAAAATAACAACAACATTTTGGGTATCAGCTGCTTTGAGAAGGCATGATTTATAATGATTATTATAAAATGACGGTGTTTTAATGCTCTTTTTATTGGTTTTCTAACAGTTGTGGAAACTCCCTCAGGAGGATATAGTTAGAGTCTGGGGGAAACTTCCACACATATATTGCTTAATCTACTTTCTCACTGGCTCCACATCTGTAGATTTCATAGGGGGTCTTCCTATGGTTTCTTGGGAATGGGCTGAAGGTCATCTTCTGTGCTTAATATTTGATAATTTAAAAAAAAGTAACATTTAATTGTGTTTCAAGGTATCAAGATATCAAGATCTGAGAATAACCAAATCAAAATGACCCCATGAAAACATTGCATGCCCTTCTCAGTCCCGTCTCTGAGTAGTCAGAGCCTCTGTCCACTTGCCCTGGATTGCAGGGCAACTCTGTAGCCAGACAGAACTTGTTCACACTCAGCTGCTCTTTAGAAGAACACCCCAAGGGCATTCAGAAAAAACAGAAACTTTGAGGAGTTTTGCATAATATCACATTGCCCCTTACATCTGAGCTCCACACACTTTCTAGAAGGTTTCAGGTCTATGCTTATGAGTTTTTTTTTTTTTTTTTTTTTTTAACTTTCCTATAGTCAATGGAATTTTATGGAGGAAAACTATTGGAGGATTTAATCTAAAACTATTATTTTTGCATAAACCCACACCAGCTTATAAAGGTGGAGAGACACCCCTTGAATTCTTGAGCATAGAAAGCCATTAGGTCCCATGACTCTCTGGAGGGGTGCTGGTTTACAGGGATTACCTATGTTATACAAAGCAAATGACCTTCTTCTGTATCTCCTCCCATACTCGAATCCATTCTTTATATCCCAGGAAACTTCTCAATGCAGAATGAGCATGGGATCAGACCCTCCTGGTCTCGGGGAAACTCTTTTTTTCAGTTCAGTGATCTTAAGGAGGACCACTCTGCTATAGTGAGTGCACCATTCGGCTGGCCCCTACACCACATGTATCCACCCCTTGAGTCAAAGATTGTTTATAATTGTAAAGGTCCTGATATCTTGCATGATGCATCTCATAGAACAGGCACACGCTCGTTATTGGTTAAATGAACAAAACTCTATTATCCTAAATCATAGTGCACATTGCTGAAAACTTCCAGGCAGAGGCCATTCAGTCCATTCAGTGCTGGCTTGTGACTGAGCTTCAGCGCAGGGAGCTTCTGCAGTGACTTATATTCATGAGTAGCAGAACGTGTACCCTTCCTGGGTCCAGGCTTCTAGTACTGCCATCACACTGCAAGGCCGGGAATCTGCAGTGCTAGGTTATAAACACTGAGGATATTGTTGGTTATAGCAGGGGGGAATTCACAATTTTCCGTGTATACCTTAAACCTCCACCCTTCTCTCTCTCTCTCTCTCTCTCTCTCTCTCTCTCTCTCTCTCTCTCTCTCTCACATACACACACACATACACTATCAATATAGACCCATTTTTCACAATTATCAAATTGTAGCTCTTTGAGGAGAGAAATAATAAAAAAAATTCGAAACCATTGATTCTCAAATTTGAGAAGGCATCAGGATCCCCTTGAAGACTCCTTAGCACATAGATGGGTGGGCCAGGCCCAGATGGCTCTTGGGCAGCCCCAGGACTTTCATTTCTAGTGTGTTCCCAGGTGATGCTGACATGGTTGTCCTGGGCACCACAGCAGAGGCCCACTGGAGTCAACCCACACAACAGCATGAGGCTGCAAAACCTCAGCATCCCTTCCCACTGCACCAAAGGACTTGTTAGAGAAAGGCCAGCTCCTTAGAGTTTCTCAGATAGGAACCCACCCGTGGGTTACAGATGAGAATTCACATAAAATTGTTGTTTTTCCACAGGCATAGCAGCAAATCAGCCTTTCAGAATATTGCAGGATCAGCAGCAGAAGTCCCTTTGCCAGAGAAATGGACAAACAGAAGGAAGGAAAGATGGAATGAGGGGAGCAATGACGGAGGATGGTGGAAGTGTTCTTCCGGTCTAAGTTTGGGTTCTAGAAACAGCTGGCCAAATAACGTCTTTCACAACTAAAATGGAATATAAAGAAGCCATTTGACCTGCCTCAGTTGTCATGGTCATCATGACAAGCCACAGCCGGACAAATTAGCTTAACAATTTCGGAAACTGCCAGAAATGCTATTTGGACTAATTTTTATTTGAGAGTTGGCTAAAACTGGTCACACCCCGAAATACCTCAAGATAAACAACGTAGCATTATCATATAAACCTATATTCACCAAATTAGGTTAAAATAGGCTGTGTTGAGAAGGTTGAATTTTTTTATGAGGATTATTCCCAAAATATGTTTAGACACAAGCAGTTCAACTTTTCTTTTTTCCATATTTGATGTCAATCAAACTAAATTTTTATGTGTTTGGAATTGCATTAATTGTATTCTTCAGTTGCCTATAAAATTTAATTATCATGTCTTTATGGAAATTTTAATATCAGATATAGATTAAAGAATGGCATATTTAAAATGACATTTTAATACTTTATAAGAAGCAACAGAAATTTGACTTCCAAAACACCTCTCAGTACTACTATTGGAGTACATCTATATTTTTCTGTCAGAATATGTTCCAAAGCAAACATAAGTAATCCTTATTTTCGTGATACATTGACGCTCAAAAGTTGTGTGTTCAGCATGTCTACAAAGTAAATTACCATACATTTGAAACAGCAGACTAAAACTGACGTAACATCTGGGAAAAATTGCTCTAATTGCTAGGCCCCAAATTCATCTGACTTTGACACTCTCATCTGAATTTAAAAGTGTTTTAAATTCTTAGCCAATCAATTCAAGCCAGAACTGAATTCATGTGTTTTCAGAAAATGCTAAGCTAGAACAATGTAACTAGAATAGATTCCTGGTCAAACTTTGGTTTTGTTCAGGTATCCACTCATTTCCTAGGTGACCCAGAGGCCACAACTCACAACTCCGCCCCTTCCTGTGGCTAGTCCAGGCTGTGCCGATCTTGTAGTCTTGAAGTTCTGGCAATGGGCGGGGGTGGGAGCTGACCCACTGCTGACCAACATGTCAAAAACAGATGGCTGTGGAGCCCTATGGAAAAGCTTCCCTCATTCTTAAGGAATCTTGTGAAGGGATGGTCTGTTTCTGTCCTGTTTCCTGGATGTCAAATGTCTGAGTTTGAGACCCAGAACTCCTGAAGCCATCTCACAACTACAAGGGGAGCAGATGCAGTCACTAAGGATGGCCAAGCAGAGGGAGGGAGGAGGACTCTTTCTGCCAGCATTGCCAGTAGCTGAATCACTCAGCCCAGAGTCCCATGGCACCCTAAACGTCCTCTTGACAGATGGAATACGTTGTCTTACTGTTTGTGCCTGTGAGAAAAGTCCCTTTTGCTTGCAATGAAGGCATCCTAGTTGATACAAATGAAATTTGAAAATTGGAGATTTCATGGAACCAATGTTTCCTTTGTTTCAGTTCATTTTCATGGCTCATCTTTTAAATAAACCCTCTATTGAATTGTTTTTAAGAAGATATGCTGTATTAAAAATTACTCCTAAACTATTAGTTTTTCTAGATGGAAGCATATTCAAGTATCAGGTTTTCTTAAAATGGGTCACATGAGTATTTTGCTGTTCAACCCGGGCCACATTTCTTTACAACTGATCTCATGTTTCCCTTAGTGTTATTTAAAGTGTCAAATGAAAAAGGCAGTAAAATATGTGTCTTGGTGTTTATTCCTACAGACTGCTGGACTAAATTATTTATGGTAATTGAGGCCTAATGGGTTATAGGTTTTGTTAAAATTTGTGACATAATCATGTCACCACTCAGTCAGAATTCCCTGGTTTTAAACTTGGGGACTTAGATTACTCTTTAACTGGACACATATCCCATGTCTTTCCTTTTGCTCACTGTGTCTCCTCTTTCTCTGTTTACATGAAGCATGAAGGATGAATTTATTTTACCTCCAGATGTCTTACCATGACTTGCTTGCATCATAGCAACCCTATCTGGAGTGAGTGTGGAGTAACCAACCCCACAGGAGTATGGAGAAAGTTCTCCTAAGTTTGGAACTTTTTGAGACTCTCATAGATTTTAAATCTGTTGTCTCATTGTTAAACCACATGCTCCCAATTTTGTTTAGAAACTATGGTCACAACAGAAGTGGGGAAGGAAAACTCACCTAGTCTCATATTTAAACTTGAGAGGGGTGGAGCAAGGTGGCAGTCTAGAAGCCTACACCATTCGTCCCCTCTGCTGGAATATCAGATTTTAACATCTGCACACAGAAGATCACCATCACAAGAATCAAAAATCAGGCGAGCATCACAGCTCCTGGTTTTAACTTCATATCATTAAAAGAGGTATTAAGGAGGATGGAACAGTCTTGAATTCTTTGCACTTTGGGGAGGGAGAGTGCAGTGACTGAGGGACTTTACATTGAACTCCACGCTGCCCTGTCATAACTGAGAATAAAGCCATGCTGGGCTCTGCCAGCACCCATGCATGGAGGAAGTATTTGGACCAGCCCTGGCCAGAGGGGAATCACCCATCCCTGCTATTGAAACTTGAGTTTCTCAGCAAGCCTCACCACTGTGAGCTGAAGTGCCTTGGAGTCCTGGATAAACTTGAAAGGCAGCTCCTAGTGCTAAGCTGAGCTTAGAGCCAGTGAAATAGGGTGGCATGTGACCTAGGAAGATATCAGCTGACATGGCTAAGGGGGTATTGAAATCATCCCTCCCCTAACCCCAGGCAGTGCAGCCTGCAGCAACAGAGGTAGGGTTTTTTGTTTGTTTGTTTGTTTTTGTTTTTCTATCTGATTGAGGAGAGGAGAGAGAAGAGTAAAGAAGACTTTGTCTTGTATCTTGAATACCACCTCAGCCACAGTAGGATATGGCACAGGGCAGAATCATGAGGACCCCATTCCAGGTCCTAGCTCCTGGACATTTCTAGACATGCCCTGAGCCAAAAGGGAATCCACTGCCTTGAAGGGAAGAACCCAGCCCCTGCAGGATTCGTCATCTGCTGACTAAAGAGAGCCTGGGGCCCTGAATAACCACCAGTGATACCCAGGGATTATGCCATGGGCCTTGAATTCTGATATGTGCTGGCTTCAGGCGAGACCCAGCACATTCCCAGTCATGGTGGCTATGGTGAAAGATTGCTTTTGTTTGAGAAAAGCAGAGAAAAAAGTAAAGGGGATTTTGTCTTGCACCTTAGATACCAGCTTGGCCATGGTAGGGTAGAGAAACAAGCAAGCACTTGGGGCCCCCAAGTCCAGGCCTAGGCTCTTGGACAGCATTTCTGGACCTGCCCTGGGCCAGAGAGGAGCCCACTGCCCTGAAGTTTGAGTCCCAGGCCTGGAAGCATTCACCACAAGCTGACACAAGAGCCCTTGGGCTTTAAATGAATATAGGTGGTGGCCTAGAAGAACCCCCAAGGACCAGAGGTGTTGGTGGTCACAGGGAGAGGTTCCTCTGCCTGTGGAAAGAGGAGCGAATAGCAGGAGGGACTTTGTACTGTGGTATGAGTGCCAGTTTAGCTGCAATATAATAGAATGTCAGGTTACTGCTGAGGTTTTTGACTCTAATCTCTGGCTCCCAAACATCATCGCTGAACATGCCTGGGGCCTGGAGGAACTTGCTGTCCTGAAGGGAGGAGCCTTGGACAAGACCCAGTGCTGCACTGGCTTCAGGTCTGACCCAGAGCAGTCTCAGTGAGCCAGTGAACTAGGGATTCTTGCATTACCACACCCCTAGTTTCAGGTGACTCAGCACAGAGATAGAGATGCTATTGGTTTGGGAGAAAGTAAGGGAAAAGAACAAGAGTCTCTGCCTGGTAATGCAGAGAATTCCTTCAGATCTTATCCAAAACCAACAAGGCTATACCTCTCCTACTCTGCAAAAAAAAAAAAAAAAAAAAAAAAAAAAAAAAAAAAAAAAAAAAAAAAATGGCAGTGTTATTGGGTTTGGGGCTCAAGTCCTTTCAAATACCTGGAAAGCCTTCCCAAGAAGGACAGACACAAATAAGCCCAGACTGCGAAACCGATGATATATACCTAATTCTTCAATGCCCAGACACCAGTGAACATCTACAAGGCATCAACACCATCCAAAAAAAATATGATCTCACCAAATTAACTAAATAAGGTACTAGAGACCCATTCTAGAGAAACCCTTTCAGACAGAGAATTTAAAATAGCGGTTTTGAGGAAACTCAAAGAAATTCAAGATAACACAGAGAAGGAATTCAGAATTTTATCAGATATATTTAACAAAGAGATTGAAATAGTTTAAAAGAATTAAGCAGAAATTCTAGAGTTGAAAAATGCAGTTGGCATGCTGAAGAATACATCAGAGTCTTTTAGTAGCAGAATTGATCAAGCAGAAGAAAGAATTAGAGAACTTGAAGACAGGCTATTTGAAAATACACAGTCAGAGGAGACAAAAGAAAAAAGAATAAAAATGAAGAAACATGCCTTCAAGATCTAGAAAACAACCTGAATAGGACAAACCTAAGAGTTATCGGCTTAGAGGAGGTAAAGAAAGAGATAGGTGCAAAAAGTTTATTCTAAGGGATATTATCAGAGAACTTCCCAAACCTAGAGAAAGTTATCAACCTTCAGGTACAAGAAGGTTATAGAACACCAAACAGATTTAAGCCAAGAAAGACTATCTCAAGGCATTTAATAATCAAACTCCCAAAGGTCAAGGAGAAAGAAAGGATTCTGAAAGCAGCAAGATAAAAGAAACAACATACAATGGAGTGCCAATACATCTGGCAGCAGACTTTATTGTGGAAACAGTACAGACATGGAGAGAGTGGCAGGACATATTTAAAGTGCTGAGGGAAAAAAAACACACAAAACTTTTACCCTAGAAAAAAATATCTACCAAAAATGTTCTTCAAGAGTGAAGGAAAAACAAAAACCTTCCCAGACAAACAAAAACTGAGGGATTTCATCAACACCAGACCTATTCTACAAGAAGTGCCAAAGGGAGTTCTTCAATCTGAAAGAAAAGGACGTTAATGAACAAGAAGAAATAATCTAAAGGCACAAAACTCATTGGTAATATTAAGCACACAGAAAAGCACATAATAATACAACACTTTAATTGTGATGTGCAAACTACTCAAGTAGAAAGGTTAAATGAACCAATCAAAAATAATAACTACAGGGGGGCGGAGCAAGATGGCCGAATAGGAACAGCTCCAGTCTCCAACTCCCAGCGCGAGCGACACAGAAGACCGGCGATTTCTGCATTTTCAACTGAGGTACTGGGTTCATCTCACTGGGGAGTGCCAGACGATCGGTGCTGGTCAGCTGCTGCAGCCCGACCAGCGAGAGCTGAAGCAGGGCAAGGCATTGCCTCACCTGGAAAGCGCAAGGGGGAAGGGAATCCCTTTTCCTAGCCAGGGGAACTGAGACACACAACACCTGGAAAATCGGGTAACTCCCACCCCAATACTGCGCTTTAAGCAGACAGGCACACCAGGAGATCATATCCCACACCTGGCCGGGAGGGTCCCACACCCACGGAGCCTCCCTCATTGCTAGCACAGCAGTCTGTGATCTACCGGCAAGGCAGCAGCGAGGCTGGGGGAGGGGCGCCCGCCATTGCTGAGGCTTAAGTAGGTAAACAAAGCTGCTGGGAAGCTCGAACTGGGTGGAGCTCACAGCAGCTCAAGGAAACCTGCCTGTCTCTGTAGACTCCACCTCTGGGGACAGGGCACAGTAAATAATAACAAACGCAGCAGCTCTGCAGACGCAAACGACTCTGTCTGACAGCTTTGAAGAGAGCAGTGGATCTCCCAACATGGAGGTTGAGATCTGAGAAGGGACAGACTCCCTGCTCAAGTGGGTCCCTGACCCCTGAGTAGCCGAACTGGGAGACATCCCCCACTAGGGGCAGTCTGACACCCCACACCTCACAGGGTGGAGTACACCCCTGAGAGGAAGATTCCAAAGCAAGAATCAGACAGGTACACTCGCTGTTCAGAAATATTCTATCTTCTGCAGCCTCTGCTGCTGATACCCAGGCAAACAGGGTCTGGAGTGGACCTCAAGCAATCTCCTACAGCTACAACCTACAGCTGAGGATCCTGACTGTTAGAAGGAAAGCTATCAAACAGGAAGGACACCTACACCAAAACCCCATCAGTACATCACCATCATCAAAGACCAGAGGCAGATAAAACCACAAAGATGGGGAAAAAGCAGGGCAGAAAAGCTGGAAATTCAAAAAATAAGAGCCCATCTCCCCCGGCAAAGGAGCGCAGCTCATCGCCAGCAACGGATCAAAGCTGGACGGAGAATGACTTCGACGAGATGAGAGAAGAAGGCTTCAGTCCATCAAATTTCTCAGAGCTAAAGGAGGAATTACGTACCCAGCGCAAAGAAACTAAAAATCTTGAAAAAAAAGTGGAAGAATTGATGGCTAGAGTAATTAATGCAGAGAAGCTCACAAACGAAATGAAAGAGACGAAAACCATGGCACGAGAAATACGTGACAAATGCACAAGCTTCAGTAACCGTCTCGATCAACTGGAAGAAAGAATGTCAGCGATGGAGGATCAAATGAATGAAATGAAGCGAGAAGAGAAACCAAAAGAAAAAAGAAGAAAAAGAAATGAACAAAGCCTGCAAGAAGTATGGGATTATGTAAAAAGACCAAATCTACGTCTGATTGGGGTGCCTGAAAGTGAGGGGGAAAATGGAACCAAGTTGGAAAACACTCTTCAGGATATCATCCAGGAGAACTTCCCCAACTTAGTAGGGCAGGCCAACATCCAAATCCAGGAAATACAGAGAACGGCACAAAGATACTCCTCGAGAAGAGCAACTCCAAGACACATAATAGCCAGATTCACCAAAGTTGAAATGAAGGAAAAAATCTTAAGGGCAGCCAGAGAGAAAGGTCGGGTTACCCACAAAGGGAAGCCCATCAGACTAACAGCAGATCTCTCGGCAGAAACTCTTCAAGCCAGAAGAGAGTGGGGGCCAATATTCAACATTCTTAAAGAAAAGAATTTTAAACCCAGAATTTTATATCCAGCCAAACTAAGTTTCATAAGTGAAGGAGAAATAAAATCCTTTACAGATAAGCAAATGCTTAGAGATTTTGTCACCACTAGGCCTGCCTTACAAGAGACCCTGAAGGAAGCACTAAACATGGAAAGGAACAACCGGTACCAGCCATTGCAAAAACATGCCAAAATGTAAAGACCATCAAGGCTAGGAAGAAACTGCATCAACTAATGAGCA
>NW_027327394.1:0-13025 GCF_047675955.1 Chlorocebus sabaeus
TGGGGCTCGTAATCAGAAGCTGTGTCTCTGCAGGGATGTGAGGTTTCCAGACTGAAATTTTGCCTCAGAGCAAAGTAGAAAGATACACTGGGAAGGAAACATTGCATTCCTAAGTCAGAATTAGAAGCCCTTCTTCTAACGCGGACTGTTTATTTTCCATTTCATCGGGGAATTTCCTGCACTCTTCCCCGAAGATAAAGCTGTTAAGAAGGATGGAGACAGAAGGAGCTTCCTATAGGTTGAGAAAAATTAATCTCTCTGTACCTGAGAAAGAAGCAGAAATGATTGTACTTCTCACCTAGAAATTGAAATGGAAAAGCAGTTTTTAACTCAGAACAAAGAGACCTGAAGTTTCATGTTCTTTGCAGGCAGAAAGATATGCCTTGGAGAGAAACAAGATTGAGAGCCAGGAGCAGTGGCATGCATTAGCCATATTTGTGGTGTAAGTATTCTTACCAAAGGTTTATTTCAAGCTATAAAGGTAGTCTCATTGAACAGAGCTCAGAAGAGATGTACACAATCTACTCTTGAGGGCTTAAATGAGTCATTTCCAGATACCACTGAAAGGAGTTACAAGGGAAGAGAAAGAGAAGAGTGTTCGGAACAAAGGTGCCTGACAGAAAAGCAATGAGGTTGATTTTTTCCTATTCTAGTTAAAAGGTTTTGTTTTAATTTTAAGTGTGTCACAGAACTCCTTTATTATTATTATTATTTTAAAAATGTATATAAAATTAGAAGCTATGTGCTCAGGGAGGCCATATAATCTCAGGATTTTAATAATTTCTTAGGGGAACAACATTACCTTTTTTTTTTTTTTGTAGCTCACTTTAACTATGAATGTGAATTCTAAAGAGAGGTCTAGCAGTTTTCTGCGATAGCTAGGTTTTATAAAATTTAAGTGTGAATCATATTTTGAAATATCATTCTATTTTGGAAGACCCTGGGAAATCTGTCTTTTTCTATGGAAACTTATAACTAATCTTTCCGTATGTTGAACATCTGCTTGCAATGTAAGAGATCACTTTTTGATTTATCTCCTTGTGAAGTTTTAAAAAAATCCTAAGTTTTTTGACAGCAAAATATCCTTATAGATACCTGAAAGCATTCTGAAAAGGGATATATAGCTATGTGAATTCCTAAACCTAACAGGCAACAACTTTCAGCACTCCCAAAACAGTGTGGGCTGGGGCTATCTGAATTAGAAAGTTGGTGGTTACCAGCGTGTCTATTTCTGGGCCTCATCCCAGCACCACTAAACCAGAATGCTTGAGGTAGGGTTTTGGAATCTGCCTAGTTAGCAAGCTCCATGGATGATTTCTGACTATTCTACACTTTGGGAATCACTACCCTAAAAGACTGGGACATCCTTTCCTCCTTCCCTCCACATTCTATAAAATCAATACTGATCTTTATGAAGTCATAGGTCATCTCTTCCCATTGCCAAGATGGTGGCATAGTTTCAGGGCACTGGAAGAAAGCATGTGACTTTTCATGTAATTCTACTTTTTGACATTCTAATGAACAAACTTCCACAGTAGGCTGTCCTCTTCAAGTTAAGCCTATTATTTCTGGGAAAAGAAACACTTTAAATGGTTTCAGTCATTGACACCCTGATATGAAGGAGTCAATAATCTCCCTTTTAGAGGGGATTGTAAGAGAACTGAAAGGCCATAGTGGAGAAAGATGAAAGCAATAGAAAGGAATGGCTGAAGCATCTAAAAATAACATGTATTCTTTTTAAAGTTTAGCCTAGGCCTGGCCCTGAATGACCTAGTTTAGGCTTCATTCTCTAGGTGGTTTTAGAGTTGTAGGGAACTTAAAGTGTTGGTTTTACTAGTGAGCAATATTAGAAGAGTTAGGACAAATCAAACCAACCATTTAGGCCTGGGATTGCAAATACATTTTATTCCCTGTATCAAGTCTAATTGATCATAGCTACTTGAAATTCTATCGAAGAGACTGAAGCCACATCCAGGCTTAGTTCCAGAATGTTGTAATTGATTAGTGATGCCTGCCTTGGTTGTTGGAGGGGAGGTGGTGATATATGTGCAACTTATTTACTATCTCTAGTTTAGAAAAAACCTGTTTGGATACAGACTGAGGCAGTGCTCCTGGCACGATGCCATCAGAGCAAGCAGAATACAGTACCTCTGGAGAAAGGAGGTAATCGAGAGTGCCGTCCTTCATGTTATTCAATGCTTCATTACTTGGAACAAAAATGGTATATGGTCCACCAACTCCATCCTCATCTAAAACACGTCCCACGTTGGTTTTCTGCATTTGGGAAATGAAATTTTGTATCTGCAGCCTACCTTGGACAAACATTTAACATAATTCCCCAGAAATTTATAATTGACACCCCTGTTAATTTTACAAAAGTCTTGACATAAATATTTTTCAGAAAATTATGAAAGGTGCATACCTCTAACAAAGACCTGAACTTGCTGTATCTTGGTTGTAGCATTGTCATTATGGTTTGCTAAAAAGAGACATTTTGCTTAAAAATCAGGAAATAAAATAATGTGATTTAGGAAATACAAACCCTAATATTTAAAGACTGATGACAGAGTTTATGTGTCAGTATGGATTTATATAAATGAACCTGGTCAACCACAATGCATTATAGAAATGTTTGCTGTCATTGAAACAGTAGGTCAGATCTGCATGTTCTGAAGTATTCTTTGGCCCTCATCATCTAGGTCAGAAGTAGTAAGTTTTATTGCAGCAACAACTGCCCTCTATAAATTAAGAGGGACACATTTTCATGACGATTGGTCATGGACTGAGTTGCCCGATGCAGTAATAAAAGAGGTAAAAAAAAAAATCCAGATCTTTCCCACATATGTAACTGGATGTCTTGCTTTCTTTCTGCAGAGATTCCCAGGATTCTGTTGGAAACAGACAAACCACCTCTTCTTCTCTCTGCTTGAGATTCTAGCACAAATGAAGCACAAGCACAGAGTGCTGGCACGCTCTGGATGCGACTCTCCAGGGAACAAAGAAAGATGGACCTGGGCTGATGTGACTTTTATCTGAATACTCACCTCATTATTGCTCTCAAATATGGGTTCTAGCATGTCCATGGTTCTGTCAAGGATGTGCAGAAGCCCATTGGAAGCAATGATGTCTCCCTGTATAATTTTTACCTTCGTTTTGCCTCCATAGAGTTTAAGCTTTATTTGATTGTCCTAAAACACCAAAGAAAGATAAAATAAGATTAGTATGGTGTCCTGGAAGGAGCAAGCACAGGAGTAGAGTCAGAAGTCTTGAGTCCTTGGGCTTTGATATTTATTGGCAATGTGATTTTGGTTAAGTCACTTAATCTAAAGTGGGGATGAAGGTATCTGCTTGGTTAACCTCACAGGGTTTTCATTAAGATCAAATGATATCATATATGTAATCACTGACAACTATACATGCTAAACCTGGGTAAGGTATTACCAAGCTCTTCTCCAGCAGACTGCAAGCTTCATGAGGAAAACTATTTAATTTACTATAAATTCATCACCCGCCTTAGTGTCTTGCACAGAGAAGGCACACAATAAAAGTATTTGTGGAATAAATAACTGAAGCTAATTCCTTCTTCCTCCCATATGACTCCTAATAAGTGACAGACTTAGTGAATATTGGTTGAATGAATGAACAGGTAAATACATGCATATCCTTGTAAGAAAGCAAGCCACATCTTCATATCTGTCATTCATCCATATATCCATGCATCCATGCATCCTCCATCCATTTCTCCAAGCAGCCATTCATCCATCCAGCCATTTGTCTATCCATCCATGAATCAATCCTCCATGCATCTCTCCATCCATCCATCCATGCATCCATCCATACATCCATCCACGCATCTTGTGACCTATCCATGTATCTACCAATCCATCCATTCAGTGATCTATCCATATATCCATTTATCCATCCATCCATCCATCCATCCATCCATCCATCCATCCATCCAGTGACCTATCCATGTATCCATCCATCCATCCATCCATCCATCCATCCATCATCCATCCATCCATCCATCCATCCAGTGCCCTATCCATCTATCCATCCATCCATCCATCCATCCATCATCCATCTTCACACATGCACTACAGCAGATTGGTTAAGAATGTGGGCTTTGGAGCCACATTTGAATCCTGGCTCTGGCACTTACTGTGTGGCCTCTCTTCTTTCTCACTGGAGCAACAGGGATTATGATAGTCCCTCCTTCACAGGGTTATTGTGAGCCTTATATAACACAAATAAAGATTTATCCCCATACTTTGTTTAGAACAAGCACTCAAGGATCTATTAACTACTGATGGCTAGTGAAATTTAATAGTATAGGTCCTATGCCTATACACATGCACATTTTGTTGACTAATCACCTGCTCCCCAGCTCAATAAAATCACAGAAAGAGTTAAGAAATGAGGGTGGGGTGGGGGAGGATGGGTTTATATAAAAAACAAACAGAACTAATGGCATTAGGAGTGATGAATGTTAGGTGGGAGAAGATGGATCAACTCCAGCAATCTAAAACAAACACAATCTATTTCCTTCTGTAAGAGGAATGCTGATCTGGCTTTGTGCTGATGCTTTTAGGAAACAGGTTTATAGCAAAGTTTCTCCTTCCTGCTGGCAGCTGAATGACAGTTGCCTTGAAAACTAAATCAGACCAGACCAAAGTCAAACACTTTATAACTCCCTTTGCATAATACTCCACCCTTCCTCTATGACCTTTCCTGGTGTTGCCGTTTCTTCCTATATAAGAAGGTGTTTGACAAATGATACATAAGGAAATAATTTCCTTGTAATTTTTCACAAACCCCAAACAAAAAGAGAGAGAAGGCTATGGTAGACAATCAGTTCTGGGAGTGAAAATCAGAGGAACCCTTACCTTATCACTGTTGAAGATTTCCCCCGACTTTCCAGTCAAGGTGTAGAATGTGTCTGTGTTATTCATATATTCGATGTTCATCTGACCAGCAATTATGTGGAGTTTCACGAAGTATTGAGCAGCTTTATTATCCACCAAAAGCTCATTTACCTAAGACAAAAGAGCCAGTTTGACTATTATTTAAAGAAGAAAACGAGTTTTGTAACGCGTGCTGTGCCTTACTTAGTATCAAAGACATCAAAGCCAGGGCACCCTAACTTGGGTTTAGGCTTTTGCAAATACAAATGTATGAAAGCACTGACAATTATACATGCTATACATTACTATCAGTGCAATCAACCCGGGCCAGGCCTTCCAGGGAGTAGAAATCTGGAGAGTTGGAGGCAATGCACAGTCTACTCTCAAACCAGAGGAGATTGCTCCAGCACTGAAACTGACATGGGGAAAGCGCAGCATTGCAATGGCCCCAGGAGGAACAAGGAACAAGGAATCTATCTTGAACACGGGAAGCAGATGGGAATAAAATATGAAGTTTCATGGAAAGAGTAGGTAAAGTGAGTAAGCTGATGGTACTTTTGAATAGAAAAGTTAAGATTTTTGAAATCCATGGGACCAAATCTACATTTTATCATTACTATGTAGTCAACAATCAACAGATACTTATATTAACTCTGTGTAAACCATGTGTTAAATGAGAGACCACATGCAAAGTGCCTAACCTAGACGCATAGAATATTTGCTGGTTCTTTCCAACAGGAGAGGTGTGAGGACATCTCTGAAGGTGAACGATAGAAACATAAATATCAGACAGGTTAATCATGGTGGTATATGAGGGTCAGAGAGCCGGGAACTTACTGGGTTTTGATTCACTGCAACAAAAATTATTATCACAAAATATCTTGGATGAAGATAACCCAATTTTATTTTTTCATTTTTATTTTTTTCCACTTCCCAGATTTCAATCTTTTATTGGCTTCCATCATTTTATGTGTATTTGTTAATCCATTTACTTATATGTTTATTTATTTCTAGCTGATCTGTTTCACAGAGCATTTAAGACAGATGACAAGAACACACAATAAAAATCAAGATCAGGGCCAGGCACGGTGGCTCACGCCTGTAATCCCAGCACTTTGGGAGGCTGAGGCAGGCAGGTCATGAGGTGAGGTGATCAAGATCATCCTGGTCAACATGGTGAAACCCCTTCTCTACTAAAAATACAAAAATTAGCTGAGCATGGTAGCACGTGCCTGTAGTCTCAGCTACTTGGGAGGCTGAAGCAGGAGAATCACCTGAACCCGGAATGCACAGGTTGCAGTGAGTCAAGATCGCGCCACTGCACTCCAGCTTGGATGACAGAGCGAGGCTCCATCTCAAAAAAAAAAAAAAAAAGAAAAAAAATTCAAGACCAGGAAAAATAAAACATGTGTTAGATGGTAAAGGTGGGAGGGAGAAAGATATATATAATCTTCCTACACAATGACTAAAATGGAGGCCAGTGAAGATAATAAAATTGTATACAAATCGATATGTCCATTATTTACATTAAACCAAATGTAACTATTTTACTGATGCCATCTCGATAGGATGCCTCCACCAGGCACTACAAGTTTCATTCCCACTGGATAACATTATCTCAAACAACAGCTGCTCACATTGAAGACTAAAATTTTCTTATTTTTTCCCTATTGCTTGTACCATTTATAATGATTTAAAAAACCCACATATCTAGCTAATACATGAGTTTAATTCTTCCTGTGGGAAGTGAGCAGTTTTGCATTATGCAAATCTTCTCTATCACCTGGCTATATGTTAAGAACACTCAGTGGTTACCTGTAGAGGGTAATGATTAGAAAGGGGGACCAGGGGGCCTTCTAGGTTCCTGGCAATGGACTTGCTGTTTACACAAGTGCATTCACACTGGGAAAATTCATTGAGTTGTACACTTACAATTTGTATACTTTCTGTAAGGATGTTATATATCACTAAAAGAAGTTTATCAAAAAATCACCATCCTTATCATCAGTAGGTTTAATTTTAATGGGGGCTTCCACTTTAAATAAAAGAAGGTACTCCCTACTAAGGCTTTTCATATTAGCCCCTTGGTGTAGGGTCATTTTAAATACTCACATTGAATTCTTTCAGTCCCTTATCTGTAGGTAACAGCACCGTGAAGGGCCCCAGCTTACTCAGTGGCCAGGCATAAGCTTTGTCTTAGGAGTCGAAATAACAAAAAGAAAGAAAACACCAAATGAGTCAGTGGTACACGAGGAGTAAAATCAGGCAACAGGTCTTGGGTCACGACTGGTCCATTTATGCCGTTCTCTATTCTAATGGGTATGTGCAGGCCCTGTGTCAACTGGGAATCTCTCTAAGAATGTGAGGCAACCTAAAGCCATGGCCTCAAAACATTCCATGTAATGCCATGAGAGTTTTCCTGTAGATAGCCTCAGCTTCAAAGATACCCTGGCTGAGCAGTTCAGGCATGACAAAATCCTACCACAACCCCAGGGTCCCTGACCCTGTGCTTGACTTTCTGAACTGTCACTGTCTCGGTGAGCAAAGATGCAACCCTTGTTTTCATCCAAGGCCAGCTCAGAAGAGCCCCGATGGTTGGTTTAATGCTCTGCTGTTGCCATGTTGAAATGCTTAATAAATTTTGAACAAAGAATCCTGCATTTTCCCTTTCCAGTGGGCCCAGCAAAGTATGTAGGTAATCCTGTTTCCATCACCTGGGGAAGCTGGGATGACAGGACAGGCTCTGTGTTCTCACACCTAGAGGCAGTGTACAAGGACTTTGTCATGGGAAGGTGAAAAGTCAACAGGACTCTGTCTAGGGAAATGCTGGAGGGCCTGGTCTGCAAAAAACACTACCGCACCCCTGTCTGCTCCCATTTGGTATTCTAAGAGTTCTTAGAGTAAGGCTGTGAGGAACCCGGCAGATTGCCCCTGAGCTCAAGGGATGCCAGTAATGTTTGACGCCCTACGGGATGCCTTGGGAAAAGTGGGACGTTTATGCAGGAGACATTAAATGGGATATTTAACCTTAAGATTTAGGCAGAGAACACAGCATTGACCCATCGATGACATTTGTTTATCTATGTTCTTGCCAGGAGATCATTTTTGGCAACTGGTAAATTCCACTGTAAAAGCTGATATTTTAAAGTTTCTGTTGATTGGCCAAGTCTGTGTTTTACTTTTTGCAGAGCGGCCGGATTCGTATTTTATTGGAAATTGCGTCCAATGCTGTGATCAGTTATAATATTTCATTCTCTAGAGTAATGGCCCATAGAAGGCATTTGCAAATACATGAGGCTGTTTTAGGCTCTCACCTTGCCTGGGGGGCTGGAGGTGAATGTGTCCCTGTAGGCAATTAGTGACTGGGGGACCAAGGGTGCTAAATGGTTGCATACAACCAAGACTATTCTAAAATTCAAACAGCCCCTCCACTGAGGAGCAAGGATGCCGCCCTGGGGTCTCAGTCACCCTCTCTATTCCCAGTTTTATCTGCCAAGCTGTGTTCACACCTGCAGGATCTAGAAGGTCAAGGGCGAGGGGGACAGTTTGTATCCTCACACCAGTAGCTGTCCTGGTCTTACTGTTACTGCAGCTCTGTTGGTCTATGATGACCCCCAGACCCTGTCCTCAGCTCTCTGCCTACTGATTCTTGCATTGCTAGATCTCTTGGCACTATCTCTTTGCTTGTCTTCTTGGAAACAGCTGCCTGCCCTTTCCCTCTCATCCGCATGACCCCTCCAAAAAGGCTGATTCTAATAGACAAGGCTCGCCTGTCCCTTTCTGAATCATTGTGTCTTGCAGATGCCCTTTCCTGAAAGAGGACTCTTGTGTGGAAATCTGAACCCATAGCTGCATACCTAGGAGTGAGATGAAAGAGGTCAGCCTTCCTTGCCATTTTCCTCTGGGTTCAGTATTTAATTCTCTGAGTCGCTCCATAATGTTTCCATAACACGTTAAGCCATCACCCACGTAACCTTTCCGGCAAATGCACCTACAGATAGGGGGAAAAGACATCCTTAGGGTTTTAGAGCCATTGAGTATTTTGATCATACAGTCCAATCCCCTCATTGAACAGACAGAGCAAAGGATGCCCAGGGTGGAATAGGGACAAGAGAGCATTCCTAGTGTGGTATCTGACATCTAGTAGCTCCTCAAGAAATGGATGCCTAATAAATTAAATGTATCTGTCAACACTAGATATCTTTGTATGCTCTTTGTCTCAGTATTTCTCAAAGTGTGATCAAGAAACCATGCATATCAGAATCACTTGGAGTGCTTAATATATTTAATATCGTATATTTAATATAATGAATGTGGATTCTAGGGCTCCACTGCATGACTGAATCAGAATAAGCTACTGAATTCAGCCTGCAGGACAGTAAAGATTCAGCATTATTGATCTACTTAGAATACTCACCCCCACTCCCCCACCCTGCCCCGCTCCTTCCTAGCTGAGAGCTCTGCTCAATTGCCACTTCCTTTGGAAAGGCTTCCTTGATTGCCTGTCTCTTTCTCTACTCCCTCACTGTGTCTCCATTATATATACTCTCATGGAACCACGTACCTCTTCTCCATAGCAGTGATTATAGTATAATTTCACCCTGATCTGTGTGATTATTTGATTAACATCTGCTTCCCTATTACATTTGAGAAAAAAGTGAGGGTAAGGGTTATGTGTGTATTTGTTCACTGTTGTGAACTCCAGAATCCAGCACAGGGTAGGTCCATAATAGGTGCTCAATTAATAGTTGTACAATAAGTAGTAATTGAATTAAATAAATAGCAAACAATGAAGTATATAAACAATGAAAATAAATATGGAAACTGAAATAATACATAAACAATGAAAGTCACAGAGATTTTGTACAATAGTTTCATAAGAGAGAAGTAGAGTTAAAAATGTACTATCAGTGGTATGCTGATAAATGTTTAACAACCAACTCTCTGGGGGAGGGGGAAGCCCTAATCTGTAGCATTTGCCAATTTCCATGGTTAACATGCCGATCTTGACCAATTTCAAACTGATAAGATGATGCTAACCCTCGTATGAAATTCCTGAAAGTTTAACACTCAGCTCTTGTGAGTCTGTAAGCTCTGGCTATAGCAGGCCACAACTGTGCAGTACAGAGGAGTTGACAGCTGGCTGAAATTGACAAGGTGATGAGGAAGATGACTTTCACAAGGATCTTGGAGATGAGCCAGGAACCAAAGCGAAGTAAGGGAAGAACATTCCAGAGAGGAGAGATGCAGGGAACCAAAGACGTGCTGTGACTACATCACAGTTTTGCAGTGCTCACACCGCACCACAGCTGTGACTCACATTGAGGAAAGTCTTCTAAAGAAAGACTATGCACTCGTTAATCCACGTGTGTTTCTAAATATATTTCCATGGCAAATAGATTATATGTTCAACAAGTTTGCTGCAGACCTTCAGAATCCTACCACCCTCTGCCTGGATTGTGGCACAGCCTCTACCTGGTCTTTCTGCCTTATGTTCTACCTTGAAATCTGTTTTTCATACACTCTCCTGAGTGTGCTTTAAAATTCTGGCACCTGTGTTAAAACCCTCACTGACTCCTTTTATCCACATGAGAAAGTGTACACAGGAGAATCCTGCTCTGTCTTCTTTTTGCTGCCCACTGAAAATTCCAGCAGCGCTAAACTGCTTCTTTTTTTTAGGCTGTATGCCTTTCTCAGGGTGTTTGTCCTGCCAGGAATGCTTTCCCACCCTCACCTTATCACTCTGGTGTGACCTCTCCCCAGCTGTGTTGAGCACTTCCAGCACATCCCATCAATACCTCTATCACAACCCTATCCACCAGAATTACCTCTGGAGACACTGTCTCTTCTGCTAGATGGTACACTCTCCTAGAAGATGGATCCCAACTATAATAATTCTTCATTATATCCTAGCACTTAGGGCAGTGCCTGATTGTTTAACTGATTATTTACTGATTATTTAAGTACCTTCTTAATTCTAGGAACCTTCTAGGTAAGAGAGCTACAATGATGATAATAAGAGACACTTTACCCTTCTTGAGTCTTATATGCTAAGGATGGACCTGAAAACAAAATAATTATAGCAACATGGTAAGGCCACTTGACCTCCTTGAGTCCCAGTTTCCTCTTCTATAAAATGGGCTTAATAATATCTTTAGGATGGTTAATAGAGATATAAAGAAAGAAAAATACCTCCGTGACAGACATATAGAAAAAGCTCAATGCTTGGCAGATGATAACGACAAAGACAAGGCTGATATGTTGAAGAAGGTGACTATAATGACAACAGTGACCTAGAGGTGCTGGGATATAGCAGGACAGCCCGTTGAGAGATAAATGAAGTTCCATTGTAAGTGCCATGATAGAAGATTGGATAGGATGCTATGGGGCATGGAGGAGGAAGTAACTGATTTTACCTGGAGAAATAGGGGACAGCTTCTAGGAGAAAGTAATATTTAATTCTAGAAGGATACATATGAGTTTTCATTTGTTTTCTTTCTCTTCCTTCCTTCTTTCCTTCCTTCCTTCCTTCCTTCCTTCCTTCCTTCCTTCCTTCCTTCCTTCCTTCCTTCTTTCTCTCTCTTTCTTTCTTTCTTTCTTTCTTTCTTTCTTTCTTTCTTTCTTTCTTTCTTTCTTTCTTTCTTTCTCTTTCTTTCTTTCTCTTTCTTTCTTTCTTTCTTTCTTTCTTTCTTTCTTTCTTTCTTTCTTTCTTTCTTTCTCTCTCTCTCTCTCTCTCTCTCTCTCTCTCTTTCTTTCTTTCTTCTCTTTCTTTCCCTCTCTTTCTCTCTCTCTCTCTCTTTCTTTCTCTCTTCTTTCTTTTCTTTCTTTCTGATGGAGTTTTCGCTCTTGCTGCCCAGGCTGGAGTGCAATGGCGTGATCTCAGTTCACTGCAACCTCTGCCTCCTGGGTCCAAGTGATTCTCCTGCCTCAGCCTCCTGAGTAGTTGGAGTTTTGGCCTCTCAAAGTGCTGGGATTACAGGCATGAGTCACCGCGCCTGGCCGCCTATGAGTTTTCTAGCTGGACAAACACCTGGGGAATCATTTACTGATGAAGCCTTTGGGGTTTTTATGGAGAACTGGCTCTCAACCAGGGGCAATTTTGCTCCCCCCACCCCCAGAAGTCATTTGGCAATGTCTAGAGACATCTTTGGTTGCTACAACTGAGATGAGGATCTACTTACACAGGCCAGCCCCTCACAACAAAGAATTGTCTGGCCAAAAATATCAATCGAGCTGAGGTTGAGAAACCTTTTTATAAGGAATTACTAAAGTAGATCTAATCATGAAACAATTTAATACAATCAAATAACAGTTTCCTACTTAAATGCCAACCTCCTGTGCAAGCACTGTGCTATGCTAATTTAATGATGGAAAGGAGGACACTGGTAACTCTGGGAAGTGATGTAATACAACAGTTATTGTTAAAAATTAATCCTGCTGTAAGTTACATTCCTTCATTTGAAGACAACTGTTAATAGCAAGACATGTAACCTTTACAAACCACTGAGTATATTTCTCTCTAAAAGTTTCTTAAGTTGTTAGGTGGCCAGTGGTCTGTTTTGTGTCAAGTGACTTGGCCTTTCTTTCCTAAGGACTGCAGGAGAATCATATTTTAATGGCCTCAGTGCTAATGGAATGCATGAGACATCACTATTTTTAATTTTTATTTCAAATCTCAATCCAAAGTCCGAGATGTTGTAAGACTAGTTTCTGTCTTAACTGTTCTCAGTTGAGCCATGGAACATTCACAACATCACCTCTTTAGGAAATTGTTTTCTTTTTTTAGGAGTAAATGTCTCTTGCATTTACTCCTAATGCAAGCCATTTACTCCAAACGGCTTCCACAGAAGCCACTTGCATTCCATAGTTATGAGTTGAAATTAATTACACTTAATGCGGGTTGAGATTTAGTTAGTATATAGGGTGTCCTCAAAGTCTTAGTACAGTTGCTTCCTTTATTTCTTCACCGGTTCATTTCATTTCTTCATTGTTTCATTTGTTCCTCGAAATTCTCACTCATTTCACTGTTTTTTTATTTCTTATTTTATTTTTATGTTTAACACTTGTGGGTACATAGTAGGTGTATACATTTATGGGATACATGAGCTATTTTGATACAGA
>NW_027327395.1:0-13023 GCF_047675955.1 Chlorocebus sabaeus
CTCTTAAAGGCCAAAGACAAAGAGAGGATGCTAAAAGCAGCCAGAGAAAAGACATAAATAACAATAAAAAAGCAGCAATTTGTCTGGCACACTTTTAAACAGAAACCATACAGCCCAGGAGAGAGTGGGACAACATTTTCGAAGTGCTGAAAGAAAACTGCCATCCAAGAATACTACATTTAGCAAAGCTATTCTTCAAATCTGAAGGAGAAATAGTCTTTTCTAGACAAACAAAAACAGAATTCACTACCAGACTTGACTTACAAAAAATGCTAAAGAAAGTTCTTCAACCTGAAATAAGAAAACACTAATGTGCACACACACACACAAATTGAAGATATAAAACTCACTGGTAAAATTAAGTACATGGACAAACCTAGAATACTCAAATACTGTAATTATGATGTGTAATCCACTCATAATTCTAGTATGAAGCTGCCAAAAGACAAATCTATCAAAAATAATAGCTACAGCAATCTGTTAAGAGATAGGCAACAAAAAATATATATATAATGAGACAAAAAATATATATATAAAATGAGAATCAATAGTCAAACTGTGTGGGGACAGATTTGAAATGTAGAATTTTTCTTTTTTTTGTTTCTGTTCTTTGCTTTATGGTCTAAGATAAGCTGTCATCTCTTTAAAATAATAGATATATGTAGATATGTATATTATATATACACATACACACATATTTATTTTTATTTATGCATACATATATGTTGTTTGGGGGAAGACTTGTGGTAACCACAATGCAAAAACCTATAATAGATTTGCTAAAAATAAAAGGCAACAAATTGAAACATACTACCAGAGAAAATCAGCCACAAAGAAAGAGTAAGAAAGGAAGGAGGAGTTACAAAACAACCAGAAAACAAGCAAAAAAATGGCAATAGTAAATCATTACTTATCAGCAATAATACTGAATGTAAATGAACTCAGTTCTCCAATTAAAAAGACAGAGTGGCTGAATGGATAAAAAATAAGAGCCAACTACATGCTGCCTACAAGAAACCCACTTCACCTGTAAAGACACATATAAACTGAAAGGGAAGAGGTGGAAAAAGATATTTCATACAACTGGAAACCAAAAAAGAGCGGGAATAGTTATACTTATCAGATCAAAGAGACTACAAATCAAAGACTGTAAAAACAGATAAAAAAGGTTACTATATAATGATAAAAAGGTCTATTCAGCAAAAGGATGTAACAATTATAAATATCTAAGCACCAAACACCAAAGCTTCCAAGTGTAAAACACAAACATTAATATATTTAAAGGGAGAGAGACACTGCAATACAATAATGGGTAGGGGACTTCAACCCCCACTCTCAGTAATGGACAGATCATCCAGACAGAAAATCAACAAAGAAGTATTTGAGTTAAGCTACACACTAGACCAAATAGTCCTAAATGACATTTACAGAACATTTACCCAACTGCTGCAGAATACACATTCTTTTCAACAGCACATGGAGTATTTTCCAGAATAGACCATATCTTAGCCCACAAAACAAGTCTCAACAAATTCAAGAAAATAGAAATCGTATCAAGTTTTCTGACCACAAAAGAATAACACTAGAAATCAATAACAAGAGAACCTTGGAAACTATACAAACATAGAAATTAACATGTGTTAATTTCCCCTGAACAATGGGTCATGAAGAAATTAAGAAGAAAATTTTGTCTTTTTTCCTTTTTTTTAAAAAGTAGAAACAAGGTCTCACATTGTTGCCCAGCTTATTCTTGAAATCCTGGGTTCAAGTTATCCTCCTGCCTCAGCCTCCCAAAGTGCTGGGATTATGAGAAAGAGCCACCATGCCCAACTGAGAAGAAAATTTAAAAATTTATTGAAACAAATGGAAATGGAAATAAAATATATCAAAACATATGGGATACAACAAAAGCAGTACTAACAGGAAAGTTTATAGCAATAAACATCTCTATAAAAAAGTAGGAATACTCCAAATAAACAACCTAACAATGTATACACCTCAAGGAACTAGAAAAGCAAGGAAAAATAAATTAGTAAAAGGAAAGAAATAATAAAGACTAGAGCAGAAATAAATGAAATTGAGACTAAAAACACAATAAAGAATATCAACAAAACAAAAATTTGGATTTTTGAAAAGATAAACAAAATGAACAAACCTATAGTTAGCCTAAGGAAAAAAGAAAGAAGACCCAACTAAACAAAATTAAAATGAAAGGAGACATAACAACTGAGACCACAGAAATATGAAGAATTTTAAGAGACTACTATGAAAAAATATACACCAACAAATGGAAAATAAATGGATAAGTTCCTGGACACATACATTGAAGACTGAACCTTGAAGAAATAGAAAACCTCAACAAACCAACAATGAGTAATGAGATTAAGCAGTAATAAAAAGTCTCCCATTGAAGAAAACTCCAGGACCTGATGGCTTCACTGCTGAATTCTACTAAATATTTAAAGAAGAACTAATACCAATTGTACTCAAACTCTTCAAAAGAATTAAAGAGGAGAGAATAATTTTAAACCCATTCTTTGAGGCCAGCATTACTCTTCTAGCAAACCAAGGAAGGACATAACACAAAAAGAAAACTGCAAGAGAATATCCTTGATGAAAATGGATGCAAAAAATCCTCGATAAAATAGTGGTAAGTTGAATTCATAAACACATTAAAAAGACAATCAAGTGGGATTCCTCCAAGGGATGCAAAGATGGTTTGATACATGAAAATCAATAAATGTGATACATCACATTAACAAAATCAAGAACAAAAATCACATGGTTATTCTAATAGATACTGGAAAAGTATTCAATAAAATTTAACACCCTTTATGGTTAAAAAAAAAAATACTCATCAAACTGGGTATAGAAAAAGCATACCTCAAAATAATAATAACCACATGTAACAAACCAAAAGCTAACATTGTCTGATTGGGGAAAAACGTAAAACCTTTTATCTAAGATCTGAACAAGACAAAGGTGCCTACTTTCACCAGTTTTATTCAACGTGATACTAGAAATCCTGGCCAAAGCAATTAGGCAAATGAAAGAAAGAAAAGGTATCCAAATTGGAAAAGAAGAAGTCAAATTAGCCTTGTTCACACAAAACATAATCTTAGAAAAATCTAAAACCTCTATCCAAAAAATTGTTTTAACTCATAATCAAATTCAGTAAAGTTGCAGGATACAAAATCAACATACAAAAACCAGTAGCATTTTTATATGCCAATAGTGAACAATCTGAAGAGAAATCAAGGAAGCAATCCCATGTACAATAACTACACAGAAAATAAAATATGTAGGAATCAGTTAGCCAAAAAATGAAAGATTTTATACAAAAATACCTACAAAACACTGATGAAAGAAATTAAATAGTACACAAAAAAATGGAAAGATATTCCATGTTCGTGGACTGTTAAAATGGCAATACTACCCAAAGCAATTCACAGATTTAATGCAATTCCTATCAAAATATAATTTCTTCATAGAATTAGAAAAAAGAAAATCCTAACATTCATGTGGAACCACAAAAGATCCCAAATAGCCAAAGCAACCCTGAGCAAAAAGAACAAAGTTAAAGGTATCATAATATCTAATTTCAAAGTATTATTACAACATTATAGTAACCAAATCAGCATGCTACTGGCATAAAAACAGACACACAGACCTCTGCCAGCATAGAGAACCCAATATAAGTCCACGCATTTATAGCCAACTCATTTTTGACAAAGGCTCCAAGAACATACATTAGGGGAAGGACTGTCTCTTCAATAAATGGTGCTGGAAAAACTGGATATCTCTATGCAGAAGAATGAAACTATATGTGTGTCTCTCACCATATATAAAAATTAAATCAAAATGGATTAAGGACATATCTAAGACCTGAAACTATGAAAGTACTAGAAGAAAACATCTGGAAATCACTGCAAGACATTGATCTGGGCAGAGATTTTTTTGTGTGTAAAAGACCTCAAAAGCACAGGCAACCAAAGCAAAGATAGACACGTAGGATTATATCAAGCTAAAAAGCTTCTGAAGAGCAAAGGAAATAATAAAGAGGCAACCCATGGAATGGGAGAAAATATTTGTAAACTATTCATCTGACAAGAGATTAATAACCAGAATAAACAAGGAGTTTAAACTCAATAGCAAACACACACACACACACACACACACACACACACACAGAGAGAGAGAGAGAGAGAGAGAGAGAGAG
The DNA here is from genome assembly GCF_047675955.1 of Chlorocebus sabaeus. Classification (NCBI taxonomy): domain Eukaryota; kingdom Metazoa; phylum Chordata; class Mammalia; order Primates; family Cercopithecidae; genus Chlorocebus; species Chlorocebus sabaeus. The sequence goes on from NW_027327395.1 coordinate 4,220, forward strand.
AGAGAGAGAGAGAGAATATTCTGGTTTTAAAATAGGTTAAAAAAACCTGAATAGACATTTCTTGAAAGAAAGCATACAAATGGCCAGCAGGCACATGGGGAAAAAAATGTTCAACATCACTAATTATCAGAGAAATGTAAATCAAAACCACAATGAGATGTTATCTCACTCCAGGTAATATGACTTTAAAAAAAAAAAAAAAAAAAGAATTGATGCTGGCCAGGACGTAGAGAAAAGGGAATCCTTGTATACTGTTAGTAGGAATTTAAATTAGTACAGCCACTATGGAAAACAGTATAGGGATTTTTCCAAAAACTAAAAGTAGAACTACTATATGATTACTACGGAATATTTACTCAAAAAAAAGAAATCAGTGTATCAAAAGGGCATCTGCACTCACATGTCTATTGCAGCACTATTAATAATTGCAAAGATATAGAATCAACCTAAATGTCTATCAATGGATGAAAAGATACAGAAAGTGTGTGTGTGTATATATATATGTGTGTGTGTATATATATGAATATATATATAAAAATATATACTCAGTGTAATACTATTTGGTGATAAAAAGAAGGAAATCATGCCATTTGCAACAACATGGGTGGAACTGGAGGTCATTCTATTAAGTGAAATAAGCCAGGAACAGAAAAACAAATGTTACACGTTCTCACTCATATGTGAGAGCTAAAAAAGAAAGAAAAAAATGGATCTCATGAAAATAGACAGTAAATTAGTGGTTACCAGAGGCCAAGAAGAGTAGGAGGAGATGAAAAAGAAAGGAAATAAAGGTTTTTTAATTAAATAAATAAATAAAAGAAGGAAAAAAGCAAGAAAGAGAAATAATGCTTTTCAGAATTCGTCCCTCCAGTCTTGGAAAGGATGAGCAGAAAAGACTCCAGTCATATATTATAGGAAATACTTAGAAGATATCTCGATGTCCTCTAAGATTTAATGCTCCTGTGACAATAAGTAGCTGATCCATCACAGTAGCAGGTGTACTGGGGATAAACCAATTTGTCTAGTGAATATTGATACATTCTGACAACAATGAACTTATGCTGTTGCAACATACTCTCAATTGTGACAAGTTCTCCTCCCATCCCTTCTGGGTAGTTAAAATAATTACATGATAGAAGTGCTAAAGGAAAAAACTGTTTCTCTACTCACAACACTTCTGACACCAAATGTGTAGATTTTCTGCGCCAAGAAATTCTCCAGTTGTCTGTGGACACAAAATGGTGTCCTACAATGTAATTCGATTCTGACATTAAAACCAATTTAGCACAAACCCCATACATCAAGAGCTCAGTCCCTTAAGATTGCTCCCCACCTTAAGATGTCAGTCACAAATAGTTGATCCACAGGTTACTCACGCTTCTGTATGACTTGGTTACAAATCTGGGGTTCCCACATCCTGTTGTGAGGTTCAATAATTTGCTATAATGGTTCACAGAACTCACAGAAACACTTTGATTACATTTACCAAGCATTATATTGGTATCCTTTATAAAGGATATTATAAAGCTTACAAATGAGCAGCCAGATGAAGAGGTCCATCGGGCAAGGTCCAGAGGGATCCTGAGTGCATGAGCTTCTATCCCCTTGGAATGCAGGGTGAGTACTCCAACATCTATGTGTCCACCAACCCAGAGGCTCTCTTAACCTTGTCATTTAGGACTTTTATGGAGGAGTTATTACTTAGGCATGATTAATTAAATTATTGTCCTTTGGTGATTAACTCAATCTCCCAGGAGGTTGCAGGATGGGGCTAAAAGTTCCAGCCCTCTATTACATGGTTGGTACCTCTGGCAACCAGCCCCCATCCTGAAGCTATCTAGGGGCCCATCCAGAGCCACTTGATTCACGTAAACTCAGGTATGGCTGAGAGGGGCTTATTATGAATAACATAACAAATGTCCACTCGAGGACTTGGCTGCCACTCACATACACATACTTCTTCCATGCTTATAATTAAGCAGCAACAGATTTAGCAACTATGCAATGCAAAATACTGCCACCAAATATACCCCTTATAGAAGACATCTGTAAAAGGGAGATAAATCGTTAACTGCCACTGCCTCCAGGCCCAAATCCAAGAGCTCTGAAAGGTCTATTCCTCCTCTACATCTTTCACAATTCCATCTGGACAGTCTTTCAGTTTTGCACTATTTTGTAAACTTTACTCACTGTAAATAAAATTTGAAAGGCAACAGGAAAGCAGGGAAAGTTAATATACGTAAATTTATACATGAAACAGTAAGTAAGAAAATATGAATAAGAACAATAGTACTTGTCTCTGAATTAGTGACAAAGTTACAGTATTTTAAATTTTCTTTCTCTTCTATCCATTCCATGTTCCCAATCTAAGCAGCCAGTACCTCAGCTGGTCAAGGTTCTTTACATGGTGGGATTCTCCAAATCTTACTCATAGGATATACAGTCCTTGGTAATCTTGCCTGTAGATGGTTACTGTAGTTTTATCTTTATCGCTGAATAAGGAAAAACTAGGAGACATCACTGAGATTCCCTGGGTTACATGAAGAATTCTTCCTGTCTGTCTCCATGTATAAAAGTATTATCAATTTTTCATTGATAATAAGGATCCATCACTTCAGTTAACATGGAATTCTAAACGTTGCCTGTTTTCCAGAAGCAAGAGGAATGCTAGATGGTGTTCTCAACTCATCTCAATCTCAACTTCCATCATTGTTGCGTTTATTGACAGAAACACTTTTCTCTTCGTTACTAACGCACTTAAACAAGGAGATTCCAAAGACATAGAGAAAACAAAGGCTATTGGAGTAATTTGGTTATAGAGCTAGCTTGAGCTTCTACCTCCACGGGAAGATTTATTTTAAGTCAGCTGTTTTCAACCCGGAAGTGGGCCCTCACCAGAACTGGACCATGCTGGCACCATGATCTCAGACTTCCAGCCCCCAGAACTGTGAGAAACAAATTTCCGTTCTTGATAAGCCACCCAGTTTCTAATATTTTGTTCTAGCTGCTGGAGCCAAGACTTATGACAGTGAGATGCACCACTCTCACTTCCGCATCTTAGTTTCATTAAACCCTGTGTTGTGGCTATCAAAGAAACAGCACCAGGTATTGGTCACTGGCTCACATCAAACCTACATCTTAAACAGTACATGGGCTGCACAAGGAGCTGTCTCCCAGCCAGAAGTGTAACTGAGTCTTAAATGGACCATTCCACTGTGCTATTAGTCCAGCTGCTTCTAGACGGTGGGGTACACAGTAAGACCAGTGAATCCCATGGCATGAGCACATTGGCTCATGTATTTTGCTTTGAAATAAATCCTTTGCTCCATAAACTCTGGCCCCAGCTCAGACCTTACGAAAGGCAATTATCCTTCATTTTCCAACTGAGTAGTATCCCCTGGGATATTGCCTCCATACAGTCCTTCTTTACCCTTTTCCAGACATGTTGGTGTCAAAGGACATGATTTTTTTTTCAATTAATTAATTTATATTTATTTATTTTGGAGATGGAGTCTCGCTCTGTCACCCAGGCTGGAGTGAAGTGGTGCAATCTCAGCTCACTGCAAGCTCTGCCTTCCGGGTTCATGCTATTCTCCTGCCTCAGCCTCCCGAGTAGCTGGGACTACAGGCACCCCCCACTATGCCTGGCTAATTTTTTTGTATTTTTAGTAGAGACGGGGTTTCTCTGTGTTAGCCAGGATGGTCTTGATCTCCTGACCTTGTGATCCGCCCCTCTCAGCCTCCCAAAGTGCTGAGACTACAGGCGTGAGCCACTGCACCCGGCCCAAAGGACATAATTCTTAAACTTCTTCAGAATCACGTAACAATCACAAGCAAGACATTGCATCCCACCAACTTTGGTTCTGAGAGACCAAAGTTATATAGCAGTCTCTAATTCATTCATTCATTCATTCATTCATTCACTCTCTCTCTCTCTCCTTTTAGCCCTTTTCTTCTCATGTTCTTTTTTATTCTTTTCTTCTTTTTCTTCTAATTCTTTCTTCTTCTTCATCTTGCACTCTTCATTTTTGTAGTTCTAACCTCTATTTCCTTCTCCAAATGGAATGAAGCCCAATCCCTACTTAAGTTTCCCAAAGCAACCTTTTTCCTGATTAACTTTCAGGCCTACTATGTCATAGAAAACTTGGCACATGCAAGAAAAAAATAACCTTGAGAATATTACATTAAGCTATTCTTTCTAGCATAAAAAAATCAATCTTTGTCATTTGTCTTTAAGAGTTCAAGCTTTGATCTTTCGCTGCAAAGATGTATGAAGTATCAGGGGAAGTATTTGCAAATTTCCCCATACAATCTTTATAAACTTTCTCAGTTTCAGCCTCTTTCTAAGATCATTTATCTTTCAAAATAAAAATCTTCTTTCAGAGCCATAGCCTTATTAGGTAGTTGTATTTTAACCAAGCATTTGATAGGCTTTTTGTCTGTCTGCATACCTCTTTATTTGCTTTATTTTGTTAAACTGTTTATTTTCAAGAACAGATTTAAGTGTACATTTTAACCCCTTTGTATATTTTCTTATATCTATTGTGATGATTATTCTTGGTTTACCCTTATTTAGCTTCTGTTGACAACTCATATTTTATGACATTAAGCTTTAGTAATAGATTTGTGATAAAAGTAATCATTTCTATAATCTGACATGTTTCAAAAACTTTGAAGCAGAGGCTTAAATGTTTCTATGGACTGTCAAAGATCTGTTTTTACTAATAACATGGTTTCATTGAAAAAATAAAGAATGGCTTTAAATGTCAGCAAAGATTTTTTGAGTCATAAATGGAAATGCACAAAAGAGAAACAATTTATTGCAAATAGTATGTGATGAGAAATGATCAAAAATGGAAGAAAATTTTAATAAAAAAAGAATGTTTTGAATATACTTTCACACACACGTACTTTTCTCTAAGGTAATGGTTCTTAATATCTTTAGGGTCTTGGACTCCTTTGATAATCTAAATAAAGCTATAGACTTTCTTCCTAAAATGAAACATAGTGACATACAGAGCCCATGGACCCCAAGGTAAGAACCCATCTCTAAGGAATAATATTAGACAATTAATCCAAGACAAAATGCCTTCTTACTCCTTTTCTGCCCACAGTTCAAAATTCCACTTGTTGCAAGTTAGTGTTTGTCCTGAAGTAGAAGTAAGGCCAGTATCCCCTGGGGTTTGACCTTCTATCCATTACAACACAGCAGAGAAAGAAAGAATAAGTAAATGAATGAATGCATGGAAGCCCAATTCACCATTGGTGGGACTATATCAAACACTGTGTGGGCCTGATTAAAGTCATTCTGGGCAGAAGAGACAGCCTGAGGCGAGGGAAGAGGTGTGAAGTGCGATGCAGTCTGTGGCAAATTACAAGTGTGAAGGGGCAGTGCAAGAGACTGGACCCTTCCACAGGTGGCGAGGCAGGGTGATGAACGTAATGATGGCCCGACTGTGGAGAAAGTGTTTTTGAACAGTAACTGGTCAGCTTCGAATGCCTGGCCCTCCTAGAGGCAGATCACCTTGGCCCCCCTAGAGGCAGAAACACCATCAGGAGGTGGTTGCAGAAGTAAAAGACAAAGGTGACGAGAGACTGAAATGAGGTAGTGGGGGTTGACATAGCAAAAAGAGAAACAAAACAAAAATTTAAAACCTTGAAAAACATTAGGATATAAAAAGAAAATAGAAATGAAAACAGCAATCTATCACCCTCGCTAGGAGTATTTATATTTCACAGAGGAGGGCCTTGGGTGGTTTTGTGGTGCTGCGGACATAGCACATAGCAGTGTGAGGGGAAAACATCTTTTCTTTCCACTAAGGAACTATAGCTCAGGTTGACATCCAAGACTGAAGCTTGGAGGCAGGATTTTTTTTTTTTGGTGGTGTTTTATTTTGTTTTAGAGATGAAGTCTCACTCTGTCACTCAGGCTGGAGTGCAGTGGTGCAATCTCAGCTCACTGCAAACTCCACCTCCTGGGTTCACACCATTCTACTGCCTAAGCCTCCCGAGTACCTGGGACTACAGGCTCCTGCCACCATGCCTGTCTAAATTGTTTGTATTTTTAGTAGAGACGGGGTTTCACCGTGTTAGCCAGGATGGTCTCGATCTCCTGACCTCATAATCCACCCACCTCGGCCTCCCAAAGTGCGGGATTACAGGTGTGAGCCACCCCCCCGACTGCAAAGAGGTTTTTATACCAATAAACTTTCTTATAATCTAAATCATACACACACACACACACACACACACACAAATTGAGCCCCAGAAACAAAGTGGCTAGAGAAAGTCTCGTGAGTGGTCAAAGAATCCTATTCGTGCCGTGCACACAACGTCTGTTTGGATGGGATTCTTGCACTTCATGGAATAGACATACTCTTGCATCGAGTACATTTTCTTTGATTTTCAAAATACATCTTTTTATATTGAAAAAAGTACTCCTGTAAGTGCTTACACTAGTAAAATCACAGCTTATGATTCATATGCCTGATTCAGCTTCACTGAATTTTGACTATTTATAGCTGATATATTTTAGGGGCATTTTCTAATTCTTGGTGAATTCTCTCTTCCCATCTTCCTCAGGTCACTGGTAAATAAAATAAAGAACCAAAAAGAAAAAGGAAGAAAACAGACTATGTATATAAAAGTAATCTAAACTGGTGTTAATTTTTGATGCTTCTATCAGGGTTATTCCTCACTTGCCTTTTCTCATCAAGCCCAGAAGAGGTGATGTCAAGGAGTGGCTACAGACAGGGTTTTTGCTCCACCGCCCACCCCCAATAATTTCTGTTAGTGCTTCCCTGAAGTAATCCATCTACAAGTACAGTGTAAAAATGCAAGTAAAATCAGGTGATTTTTTTTTTTTTTTTTTTTTTGCAAACCCAATTACAAGTCTTCCTGGTCCCCACCTCTGACTAGCTTCTATTCCTAAGCCCCTTCTACTAGGTTGAACCATATTGAACAACCCTTTTTATATGTCAAGCACAGTTGACTGTCCCCAATTTCACATGGTTCAAGTTAATATGCAGAAATTCTGGATTCACTGTTACACAGAATGTGTCCCTTCTGAGATCATAGGGAAGAAAAACATTCTAAGCCATTCTTTCAGCCTATGCCACCTGTTATACACCTCTGTGACTCCCCAACTTTTTCTACTCTGCTTGAGGATTCTCCCTCCTATAAAGCTTGTGTTGGCTTTGGTGAGAAGTAACAAGGAATTCTGAAAAAGGTAGGGGCTTTCGTGGACAAAAAACAAAAGAAAGCCACCTAGAGTCTAGCTTGTATCAGAATTAGTGCAGTGATGTGGGCTCCTCCTATAGCATCCTAGGACCCCCTACCAAGGGCTGCTGTGGTCTTGCTTTGCTGAGGACACAATGCCACCACATGCGAGTGTGAGAAGATAAGGCATTTTTCTCATACTAGACCTTGGGTTGATATCCAAGACACTGTTCTGGCCCCTAGAGAAAGATTCCCTCCCTCCTGCATAGAGGAGAGACGAGGAAGAATATGGATTTTACAAAATGTGGCCAACAAGAGAAAACTAAAGAGTACAAACTCTGGAGACACTGCTGGAAAAATTCATGTCTGTCTTTAATAATCGATAGCTTATGCTGGCTATCATCACAAGCACTGTACGCCTGCAGACTGTGATACAATCAAGCTTTCATTTATATTTATGTGGCCAGGAGGACTCTGTATTCAATGATTTTAAAAGATGCATGGACTCTGTGCCGTTTAATTCTGATATATTGGTCTATTATCTATAAGAGGCCATTGGCTAAATTGTACTATTCACATGAGGGTCCATGATGAAAATTTATCAGAATAATAGAGAAATATTCAGATTTAGTTTTTCCTCAATAGTAAAATTTGAAGACTATAAGCACATCGTGCTTCCAAATGACCATCAGAACTAGATTTAGGAGGACCTCATTCTACAACAAATGCATTATTAAAATAGTTTGTTATGCTGCATTAAAAGGGAAGCAGCTTGACAATTAACAGAGCAGGAAAGATTGGATCCTCAGAATTGCAGCCAATAAAACTGTTGTCTTAGGGAGTCAAATTCAGCAAGGTTGGAGGAAGCCTCTAACAGCGAAGGAAACTGGCATTTCTAGGTGGCCTGTCACTAGCAGAGTCATCTAAGGTTTTATTTTGTTTCAATAACAAAATGTTTATTTAACTTCTGTCACTGCTAACTCAATCTAGACAGGTCACCTCAGTTTCTAAGCCCTTTCATTCATTCAGCATCTATGGGTGAGTTTCCCAGTGTGATAGGTACTCTGATAGGTATGGATTGTCAGAAAGGATACTCACGGTCACTGGCCTGAGGAACCTGACAGTCTGGAGAGAAAATACATAGATCTACTGATTGGTACAACACAATCATTTAGCGATCCTCTTGAAGGAGGCAAGGACAGGCAGGAAATCCCTAATTCTCAGTGGGAATTTCAATAGTATTGAACAAAGGTGTTCTATGGACTGTAAGTCACGCCCTCATCTCAACATCATCACTGTAATGGTGTTCTGTTAAGGAGCAGGGTATGTATCTGCCATTATCTCAAGTAACAGGTTTGCAGTAAATCATTCTTGTGTGATCAGTGGTATGGATTTTCAGGATGCTGGTCTTGCTCAGCAAATATTATTGACGTATTGGAAGCAACAAAGAGGGGTTTAAAATGCATTAGACTTGGGGTCAGAAGACCTGGGACCTAGTTCCAGCTCTGCCACTCCCTGCCAGTGGGATGCTGGAAAAAATCATTCCACTTCCAAGGATCTCAGATATCCTCAGCTGTGCAATGTCA
>NW_027327396.1:0-12995 GCF_047675955.1 Chlorocebus sabaeus
TCAGGTAAGAAACCACTGCTCATCCTCAGATAGGCTTATCAGAGTTTACAAACAAAGGTACAGGATTCCCAGTGAAATTAGAAATTCAGATAAACAAGCATAGTTTTTCAGAATAAGGATGTCCCAAATATTGCACAGAACACACTTGTCCTAAAACATTATTTTTTGTTTACTGAAATTCCAATTTAACTTAGTATTCTGTATTTTACCTGATAACCCTAGCCTCACCTGACTGTTACCACCTGGGAGGGGAAGGACAGGATTGCTAGATCTTCAGTTCTTTTAAGAGCTAACAGAAATCTGAAGTTTCCTGTGAAATCTCGTTATTTCTAAATTCTAGCAATTAGTTTTAAATTTTTTAAAAACAAATCTGGGGGGCAGATGATGGCAGTAGGCCATCAGTTAGGGACCTCTGATATTAGATGATGATCCACAATCTGGTCTAAAACATATCTACCACTCAAAGGAACAGTTATAATGCATATTAATCATATCTTCTTCATGCCAGCAATTGTCTAAGAGCAGATGTGGACAGAAGGAAGATGGAAAAAAAAAAAAAAAAAAGCAAATATGTGGTCACAAGACTGTCAAAGGAAGTTGGAAAAGTGAAGGAAAGGTTGGGTATTTTTGGAAAAAAAAAAAAAAAAAAAAAGAGACTCTGAATACCACATAAAAACTCTTCCAACCTGACTATTTTGAATAGAGCTTCCCCTGGGGCCCAGAAAAGTCAAGTATGTCCGTGAAATTCAAATATAATTCATTAAACATAGTCACATGAACCATTTTAAGGTAATATTAAAAAACAAACAAACAAACAAACTTTTTTTTCTTTACTTAAATCCCACAAGGAAGAGCCTCCAAAGAAAAAGAAACTTAACTAGAGGTAATATTTACTAGAATAAAGTTAACTGTAGCTTCATTTTAAGCTTCTGTTTGTTAGTTAAGCATGTTTCTGTTTCTTCAATCTAAAATTGAGACATTTTTATTGAAAAAGTCTTCTATATCTCTACTAAGCAATAATTATTTACTCTGAAGGTATGCAACTCTCAACTTCCTAATTAAAATAAAATAATGGTTTCCCAATCAGTTGTGGAAAGGAGACGTTTAGAGAGTGGCCATGAAGCACTTCCCAAGAAACACCATTAAAAATGATGAACACAGGTAGCTGAACATTTTGCTGCTGCTAAATTGAATTCAGTGGATAGGTGGAAGAGATTTCATTTATTTGATGCCAAGCCTAGATGCATCCATATAAATTGTCTGGCATGTGCAGTATTATAAGTCAAACAGTTTTGCTCCTGTAAAATAATTCTAGATGCAGGGTTTCCTGGATGTAATTTCCAGAGTTATATATTCATCATATAGAATTTAATTCTTATTTTTGTTAGGAATATAACCACAATGTATATGCTGTAACAAAAAGGAGTGAGATTACTATCTTTACCTTGGGTCTGAGGTTTCAGTTCTGAGCTGAATTCCGTATTTCCTAGTGAGTTGTTTAATTTTTAAATCAATGACTGAGTATAAATATATAACAGTCAGGGATGATATTAAAAATGTTCAACCTTACCTATGGCATAAATACTGACCAACCAGAATGGACGCCAACTCAATCAAAATAGATATTCGTTGCTTAAAAAAAGTTATATTTCTATACCAGTATACCACACTACATGCAATCCAGAGAGACGCCTTAGAACAAAAGAAAAAAAGGAAAATCCATCTCTGCCTTCAAGAACATCAGTTGTTTCCTATAACTGACGTTTATATTAGAAGGCAACCTCTCGGATTATTATTTAATTCACTTATGATTTAATTCAATGGTCCATAGGGAAAAGGTTCAGGGAAGAAGAGAAAGGAAAAACCTAGAAAGTGAGGCTTCACAACCATTCAGTTCTCTTCTTGCCCATTGTTAGGGGCAATAAGCTAGTGTAGTTTGCAAAATAGGTGATGGTGTTCCCCTCCTAGTAATCATGCTCCTTTCCAGTGTAACTTTGAGGCTTCTTCAGTCAAGAGGATGCTATTTCACTTCCTTTTGAATTTGGGCTGGCCTTGTGATTTTCTTTCACCAACAGCGAAAGTGTACCAATTCTGAGTCCCAGCCCCAAGAAGTATTCATGCTTCCAAGGTTTTACTTCAGAACTTACTTCCACCATGCGAACAAGACTGAGTTGCTTGTTGGATGATGATGGCATAAGGTCCAGTCACTGCTGTGGCTCCAGTTGAACATCCAGGTTGCTACAGATACATGAAGAAGCTCAGCCAAGATAAATCATGGCCAGATTAGCAAAGACACTCAGCTGATACTTAGACTTGCGAGATACAATAAATGATTATTAAGTCACAAATATTTGGGATGGCTTGTTATGTCGCAATAAAAAAATAAATACAGTTGGTCTGGATAATTAGGGGAAAAAAACAGAAACCAGGATTTTTCTTTAACAGATAAGAATGAGGTATACTAACATCCCAGGAGTGTCAGGAATGCATCAGAAATGCAACCCAATTCTGCTCAGTTTTATAGTGCTGAGATTGACAAAAATGTAGCTGTCTGAATAAAAAGGAGGAGAGGATTGAAAAGAGTGCCTTTGTGCCATATTACAGAAAAAAATGGAGAAATAATTTTGCAATATATAGCCTCTATATTGTTTTTCTCATTAATGTTACAGATAAAAATAGATAGAAACCAGATTTCTAGGAACCTTCTTTTCACTGCATGTTCCAATGTACTCTGTGAAAAGCTTCTAAAATTGAAATGGACCTAATAAAAACATAAATCTTAAAAGATATTTTAAAATAAATATGTATCCATGGTGTCAATTTAAATGTTACTAAAGATCACTAGGGAAAGAAACTGACCTTTCTCTTCATTTAAATGGAAATATTTGGGTCCATATGGGACTTTTGATTTAAATGTCATTGATTTGCAACAAATGATAACAAGAATTCTGGCATTGAATATTTCTAGAAATATTATTTATATATAATATTTATATTATTGTAATATAGATAATATATCTATATTATTGTAATATAGATAATATTTCTAGAATGCCAAGACAGTACATAATTAGAGCTGAGAAGTTAACATTGAGGGGTAAATACTGCATAAGGTTAAGGATAATGAGAAGGTTAAACTTCAGAAAAGATCATAGTGACTATTATTTCAGAAGAGTAACAAATGAGATGGACATTACTGATTCATAATGCCCTAATTCTGACAAGATGGCCAACTAGCAGGGGCTACTGCCTCATTCCTCTAAAATCAGCCCTGGAGAAACCACACAAGTAAGGCAGAAACGTGGATCTGAGGAACTAACATTAAAAGAATGAAAAGTCTCTGGGAAACCAATGAAAAAAGAATAAAACAAAAGACTCCTGAACTACTGTACCTGCATGTGTCTGTACATGTGTGTGCAGGGTGTCAGGGGTGGTGAGAATAATGGGAAAAGCCTATTGGCAAAGCGGCCTTACCAACTTGCGAAAGGAGAGGATGGGGCAGTGCATTTAAATTCTGTTCTTGCTTATACCTCAAGTTATCTTGAGACAAGCATATCCTGTCACTCATAGATATCAATAGCAATAGTGGAGTCAGCAGAGAAATATCAGGCAGCTGGAAAGCCTGTGGGGTGAGGAACTAATGAAAACAGATTCAGGTTAATCTGTCCTCTGTCATTCACTCTACCAATGCACCTCACAATGGAGAACCTGTAGATCAAAACCCATGGAGTTTCTTTCTTCATGATATTCCCCAACCAGATGAGCTGCCTAATATCATGGAAGCAAGCAGGAGTGGTTCTAGGGAGTTCTGTGGTATGTGGGGCGATTGGACTCATTACCTACTAGACATTTCTTCTTGAATGCTTCATTAGTCACCTTAGTCTTCGTATGTTCAAAATAGAATTTGTCTTCTTAAGATCTGCCTTTCCTTATTTTGTTCTTTTATATGGAACTATTACCCATATAGCTTTTGAAGCCAGAAATTTGAGAGCCATCCCATATGCCATTTGTTCCTAAATTGTATCACTTTTTCCTGCTTAATGTTCATCTCTCCATTCCCACTACTAGGTCCTCAGATAGACAATTTTAATTTATATCATGCCATATATAACTTATATAACACTATATATAATTTTGCTGCTGGGCTATTATTGTACCTGACTCTACTATCACCAGAATGTGCTTCCTAAAACAAAAATCTGATCACATAGCAGAATAAAACCTTAAAAGTTTTCTTATCCATCATATTTCTAGTTTTTATGTTCAATCATAAACCATTCCACACAGGTAAAAATTTATGTTTTTAAATGACACATAGAGAAAAAAAATGTCTATGCCAGTACTTAACCATCTGTGTTCTTAAGACTATTTCCTTTATTAAAATTATGCCCTTTGTAATACTATTTGAAGATCTCCCACTGTCTCAATTTATATAATTAATCCTTCTTAATCAATGATTCGGAATTATCTAGTGATATAACAATGTATTAATTTCCCTCATTTATAGCCTAGATATCCCCCCTTTCCCCATTTCAAAGGCTAGCCACATTGCCAGGAAATAACTAAGTAAATGGTTGAGGAAGATCACTTCTCAGCTTCATCAATGCTTTTCCTCTCACTGTCAGTGCTGACTGCTCATTTTCCAAAAGAAATGCCAAGCCCTCTAAATGGGATGATGATTTTCTTCTCCTGAAGGCAGTGGGATAAAGCAGAACTTCACTTAGAGGTGTCAACTAGTCTCTTCAGTTTTCCTAAGACAATTAAGTGTACTGCCACAAGTGTATATGTATGTTAAATATGTCGAATAATACCCATGGCTGTTATAAGTAGAAAGGGAAAAGTTCTTATTAATTTTTACTCTTCTTAGAGTCACAAAGTAAAAGCTTTTAAGGAGCTGGTTAGTTATTTTGTAGAAATTTTCTGGATTTTAACCTCTCCTCTTTATCCGAGGTCTGAGGATTCCTTATCCATGAGCCTTTCTCTAGGAGTTTCTATACTTATATCTTCCCCTTCCTTTGTTAGGAAACCTCACCTCTAGCCACAGCAGAATTTTTTACAATGTTTTCATTCTACCCCAAACCCACATGTAAAGTCTATGACTTTGTGTCTGAAGTAGCAACCTGAGATTCTGAAGGCCAGTGCTTTTCAGAATGGACAGAAGCCATTACAATAATATAGGGTAGTAGGGCTTAAGAACTCTGGGTTCTGTGGTTTAATCCAAGATTGGCTCCTCCAGCCTGGAGGTTGCTTTTGATGTTTCCACTAATATGAGATAAAATCTCATTGAGTTCTTTGGCTATTGAACTCTTTAGATTAAGCACAATATCTTCCCCAAGGGAGGCATTAATTTGGGAGCTAGCACTATTAATATCAAGACACATTTCCCTTTCTGTGGAATCAATGAATCCTTGCTGCAAACTTGGATATTGGACTTCTCTAGTCCTCTTTAAGTGCAAGCAATATAACATAAAACAAGAAAATATATTACCTATAATGGCTTGTCTTCTTGGAAGTACTCAAGATTGATCATTCTAGGAAAGATTCAATTAAATTTTTCAATTTCCTCAATCTTTATTTTGTGAAATTTGGGGATGAGAAAAAAAGAACATAGCCAATTCTTTCCAATGCATTCATTTTTGTTTCTCTTTTCTTATGTCTAGGCTGTTGTACCTACCTTATAAACTCTGCTATTCCCTTAATCTGTAAAGCCCAAGATGTCAATGTCTAACTTAATGTCTGAAATATAACTCCCTAAATACATGATTACTGAATGAATAAACTACTAAACACAGTTTAGATCTTTTGTGCAATATAGGGACTATAGTTTAATAACAATGTATTGTATTCTTATAAACTGCTAAAAGTAGATTTTTAAGTATTTTTAACACAAAAATGATAAGTATGTGAAGTAATAAATATGTTAATTACCCCTTTTTAGCCATTCCACAATATATACATATTTCAAAACAATACATACACAATAAATGTATACATTTTGTATCTGTCCATTGAAATATAAATTAATATTTTAAAAAGAAGCAGTTTATGGTGAATATGAATGCTTACTGAAGGAAAAGCCTTGACCCTAAATTTGGCACATTTTAGCTGCCAAATTTTTGTTTTCCATCCAGAGACTTTGGTTGTTTTCTATTTCATGAATTATAGAATATCCAAAAAGTAGCATTTACAATTTTACAGCAAAAAAATAATCTTGGCACTAATGCCCCAAAAATACTACCCTACCTAAGTGAAACTCAAAAGGAACTTTTATAAAAACAAATTAAAAAACATGTACGCTGGGTGGGTTTATGCAGAGACTCCTGTAGGTCTGTATGTAGGAGCTACAGAGGAGTGCAATTGTACCTTGAGGGATAAGACAGCCAGCTATTCAGCTCTGACCTCTTACTTTCTTAGTGCATTCTTGGCTCATAATGATACAATGACTGAAAAGTCTCCAGGCAGTCCAAAGTTTCGTAAATCTTACTAACAGAAATTATGATGTATTTCTATCATACCAGCCAAGACGGTTTTATTTGTATTCATCTTCACTACTCCACAAGGATGTATAAGCACCCATTCTTGGCTAGCATTTTCCTGGGCATTGTAAAGATTTCACATAGTTATGATCTAGGTGGCAAATAAGAGTAATGCACAAAATGATTTGGGGAATATATTTAAAAAACACCACTAAGCACTATAAAAAGAGAAAAAAAAAAAGCTATATACTCTTCAGTTTAAAGAAACAAGGAGAGAGCCAGGCAAGTATAAGCGAAATAGCATCCTCAAATAGCATCTTTAAACATGAGTAGAAGAGGAGTGCAGGATAGCCATGCACATGCAGCTCTGATGTGCTCCATCTCTCAAACCCAAAGCTTTATCTGCAACTCTATGCCTGATAATATGTACAAAAAACATGGACATTTACAAAGCATATGA
The DNA here is from genome assembly GCF_047675955.1 of Chlorocebus sabaeus. Taxonomy (NCBI): domain Eukaryota; kingdom Metazoa; phylum Chordata; class Mammalia; order Primates; family Cercopithecidae; genus Chlorocebus; species Chlorocebus sabaeus. Next base: position 6,937 of record NW_027327396.1, read on the forward strand.
CAATGTATGTGCCTGAACAAGAAGTGCACTAAAATAGTAAATGAAAATTACACTAAAATAATGTTTCTTCAACACTATTAAGAGGTTTTTTGTTTATTTTATACTGTTTTGGCACAGTGAAAAAAAAGAACAAAGTTTAAGTGAACATGTACATTACTATCATGCATTCTGATCATTGGTGTAGTTATATAGTACTACACTATACTATACTATACTTTATACATGTTGATCATATGCTTACCTTAGGGTGAATCTAATATTGTTATGTGCACCCATCATATCTGGGGTTAGGTACTCATGGCCAAATAAACAGATCAAGAAGTCCAGGGAGTTCTTCATGTCACCATACAATGTTGCTGAGGTTAGAGAAATGATGAGAACCAGGAAAGTTTAAAGTTTGGAAAACAAAAGGGAAAACAGTTGTAAAAGATGGGATTCAAATAGACAAATTTGTCTACGGAGGAAAACAGATATTATACAAATTTATTTCCTGTTTCTTCCTGTCAATGATGTAACTCGCTGAAGTCAGACATTAAGGCTGGATGGTTCAGTCAAAAGGAGACCTGTAGCCAGAGACCTTTTCTTAATAAATTTCAGTAAAAATCTATTAACTTTTATTATTGTTTCCATGTTCATCATGTGCATGACTTTCAATTCCTGCGTTAAAAAAAATTTAAAAGGCTTACTCAAGTGTTCATAACCAACCATTGTTATTATAAAAGACTATCAGAACGAAATCCCAGCAGTGAGACCTGTCCTTGGCAGCATTTACAGAGAAATTGATTATGTATTTAGAATTGCAATGTGCATAGCACATTACTTAATCTAATATTATAGGGGGTTTAAAACTACAGTAACCTATCTGACAACAAATGGTTAAAAATAAAAATGATAATCATTAGACTCAAGGAGTTTGAAAGAAATAAACAAAAAGACATGAAATAGAAAGAATAATAGAAAATTAACAAAGCCTAAAGATCTTTGAAAAGATTAATATGTTAGATCTCTGACAAGACGAGACAAGTAAAAAGGAAAATAATCAAATATGTAATATCAGACAGAAGAATGGATAAATTCATAGAAGTACAGAGTAGAATGGTGGTTGCTAGGGGCTCAGAGAAGTGAGGAATGGAGTGATGTTTGCCAAGGGTATAAAAATGGTGACAGTGACTGTAGAGGCGATAAATACGTCAGTTACTTGGAATGTGGTCATTATTTCACAGTGCATATCAAACATTAAGATATACAACTTATATATGTATTTTATCATCAAAAATTTAAAGAGTAACAAAGTAAAAAATTTTTAAAAGACCAAAAGATGAATAAATAACCACAGATACAACAGAGATATAAAAGTGTATTGAAATAAAATTATAAATAGCTATTTAAATGCAAATTAGGAAATTTGGATTAAATTGATTGATTTTAGCAAATGCCATGCCAAAATTGGCTCAAGAAGAAATAGAATTTAAATATATCAACACTTTTTAACATATGAAAGTATTCAAAAGCCTAGTTTTTGATCATTTACCAGTGAGTTCTATACCCATGCTGTCATTCAAATAGCTAATAATTAACTTGATCTGATGTTGGTAATTTCAACCTGTTTTATGGTGAAACATATGAACTGCATCTCATATATGCATCAAATAAATGTAAGTAGTCCTCAGTTTATGCAGTAGTGTGATAACAATTATAATGAAAGTTATTAACTATTAAGTACATAATAAAATAAATGTACATCTTGCTTCTTATTAATATGGTAAATAAGATCTATAAGTAACTCTGATATCTATCATAATTTTATAAAGTTGATGAGCACCAATGTTATTTTGAGCTATATTGCAAAATTTTATTGTTAAAGAAGTAACGGATACTGTTAATATTACTGTGGTTTCTTGACTATATTTATAATTAGGGAAATTGCTATAATTCAGTTTCAAGTTAGTGGAAATAAATAAGTGCTCTTATCTGATTCAGATTTTTGGATACCCTAATTCTATCCATGGAAACCTTTGTTCATACACCCCAGGTTAAAAATTTCAAAAGGTAAATTACTTAACCTTTTGTACTTTAACTTTCTTATCTGTTAAATGGTAAAATGGGAATAATAATAGTACCTACCATAGTATATTGTTGAAAGAAACAAATTTATATATATATATGTGTGTGTGTGTGTGTGTGTGTGTGTGTGTGTATATACCCAGTAGAAGAAAGATGCATATAAATACTTGCTGTGGTTGTTATTGATGTTATGAATCATTCAACGGATAGCAAATTCCTATCTAATAAAAATTGTTCCAGAATATAGTGAAAGATAAACAATGCCAAGCTGATTTAATGAGGCTGTGCAATTACCCAAAACCAGATAAAGACAACACACAAAAGCAATTTTAGGGCTATTTCACTAAATATAGATGGAAGAATTCTAAACTAAATGTATTTAGAAACAATAAATCATGCTCAGTTTGTGAACCAACATCAGATTTATTAATGATATTCAGTACATTAATAGACTCAAAGATAAAAATTATATCATTACCTCAATAGACACACAAAAAAGCAATTGTCTAAGTTCAACACTTATTTAGGACAAAAAATCAGCAAACTAGGAAAAAAAGAGAATCTCCTCAATTTGAAAACTACTATAATTCCACAAAGTATAGTAAAATGTATACTTAAGAAAATGTATATGAAAGCCCTCTACAATTAAAAATTAGCAAGGGTTCCATTATCACCTATATTATTTATCAGAGTTTGAAATGTATATTAAAATAAATAAGATGTATAATGACTTTACGTACATAGGAAAATCAGCAGAATAAATAGAAACACCATTAGTAAAAATAAGAAATTTTTGCATGTTTGTTGAAATCAAAATAAACATTAAAAAAGGAATTGAATCCCTCTACATTAAAAATGACCAGTTACAAAATATAATAAAAAACCCAACTAGCATTTTATTAGTAGTAACAGAAACTATGAATTGTAATATTAACAATCACTAAAAGTATCTAGTGATCATCTCAATGTAAAAAATACTAAAATCTTTCTAAAGGGTATACAGGAAGGACAATGGAAAGAATCTGTGGTGTTGGATAAAAATAACTATTATAAAAATTGATTTTTCCCCAAATTAATTAATACAACTACTCCAGTCATAATTCTAATTGTCTTGTAAAATAATTAAATAGGTTTGTTCTAAAAATTCTATGAAAGTATAAACATTCATGAATATCTAAGGATAAATTCTGAAAAAAGTAGGAAAAAAGGGACTAGATATGACACAAACTGAAACAGTAGTATTAAAACCGTATAGTACAAATAAAAGACTAGATCAAAAAATCAATGGAACCAAATATAAAGCCTTGAACGACCTATGTATTATTGGTATTTAGTATTGGATGAAAGTATTCCTACAAATCAATAGAGTGAATATAGACTATTTTATAATTAGGTTGGGCAAATTGGAATATTATATCAAGAAAAGTAAAATTGAACTCATAATATCATTTACAATGGTGAACTCTGGTTAAAAACCTTAATGTAAAATACACACACATAAAACCCCTGAAATTTATAGAAGAAATAGTTTTCTTAAACAAAACTACAAAAGTATAAATCAAAAGATAACATTTTGATGAATCTAATTAAGAATGTGAACCCAATAAACAGACTAATGACATATGGGAGAGTGTATTTGCATTGAGAGAAATAGCAAGGGATCTCCGTTTTCTTGTAAGAAAGGCCATGAGAAGTAAATACCACGGCTGCAATAACCAGAAATAATAAAAATAAATTTTAAAAAATATTTGGAAAAAATCGGATTGCTGTAGAAGCAACAAAGAAAATGCTTTTCTCAAATTAGTTCATTTTCTTCCTTAAGGCATTTGTGAATCTGGATATAGACTGAGGACAGAGCGTCTTCATTAGAGAAAAAACAAAAAAAATCACCGAAGTTTTTAACATTACTTGGCTAAGGATGATATATTAGAATCTAGAAGAACCCCAGATATATGTCTGTTTCCCCCACAGGGTATTTGCAGGGGTTTGGGATGTTAAAGGAGACTAGGAACCTGGACCAGAAACTTCTAAAAGAGATCATTACATCTTTCAATTTCGTGGTAATTAGGAGACAAAACCTATTAAAGAGAGAGGCCCTGTTTTCAACATGGAGTCAATATCCTCTAGATATTTGCAGACATAGATGCTATATGGAGTAGGAGGTTAACAGGCTGATTTCAAAACCTGTAAGTAAAATAATTGAATCTTGCAGTCTTTCAGGACTGTGGAGGCAGAGTCTTACCAGACTCAGTGCTTTCTACAAACCAGAGATAATGCTGAGTTTCTCTAAATTACAACCCAGCTCTGACTCATCTAAAGCACTTTTTGAATTAAAGTAACTAACCCCTTATCCTGTCTGGCTAACAGATAGAATGAAGAGAAAGAAAGAAAGATAAATCGAAAGAAAAAAAGACAAATGGAGAAGGTGACAAGATGATAACAGCTATCTGGAAAGATGGCAGCAGCAATGATGTCAAATTTTTAAATATTTCAATATCTCCTCATAAAAACAGAGTAACTAGGCCAGGTGCAGTGGCTCAGGCCTGTAATCCCACCACTTTGGGAGGCTGAGGGGAGTGAATTACCTGAGGTCAGGAGTTCGAGACCAGCCTGACCAACACAGTGAAACCCTGTCTCTACTAAAAATACAAAAATTAGCCAGGCGTGCGGGCTTGTGACTGTCATCCCAGCTACTCAGGAGGCTGAGACAGGAGAATTGCTTGAACCCGGGAGGTGGAGTTTGCAGTGAACCAAGATCATGCCACTGCACTCCAGCCTGGGTGACAGAGCAAGACTCTGTTTCAAAACAATAACAACAACAAAACAAAACAAAACAAAAAACCAGAGTAACTAGATAAGCCCTCTTTCCTCTGGAAGGAAGGAACACCATCCAAAGTCTCTGATATTCTTTTACATACAATGTTAAGTATGCAATAAAAATTTACTAGAAATGAAAAGTGAATAGACAATGGGACCCCTAAACAAGAGAAAAATTCAACAATAGAAGCAGATCCGGGTGGTCGAAATATTGGAGTATTGGATTATCACTGTAGAATTGACCTACCTGGGAATTGGGAAAAAAATCCTGGTTTCCATCTCTGTTAATTTATAAGCATATGTGGTGGAATCATTCCCTGGAATATTGTGTACATAATTTAGAAGCAACAGAACCATATACCATTGCAATTTGAATAGATAATAACAGAATGCTGAGTGACGAAATTAAGAAACACTGTGCATACGTATACAAAACATTGTGGGGTTTGTTTGTTTTTTGAGATGGAGTCTTGCTCTGTCGCCAGGCTGGAGTGCAGTGGCACCAACTTGGCTCACCACAACCTCCAACTCCCTGGTTCAAGCGATTCTCCTGCCCCAGCCTCCCGAGTAAATGAGATTACAGGCGTGTGCCACCACGTCCAGCTAACTTTTGTAGTTTTAGTAGACATGGGGGTTTCCCCATGTTGGCAAGGCTGGTCTTGATCTCCTGACCTCATGATCCGCCCATCTTGGCCTCCCAAAATGCTGTGATTACAGGTGTGAGCCACTGCACCAGCCTAGAGGATTTTTTAAAGAGAATTTTGGTCCCATGAGCAAAATCCTTTTGTCTTTTGTTCTAAACATAGATATTCTCGAAGACTTTTTAAAGAGAATTTTGGTCTCACGAGCAATCAGAGGAATGAAAATTTTAAAATTAATACTATAAGTTTTATCCCCTAGTTTGGCAAAAATTTGAAAGTTGAATAATATCTCTTGGTAAGGATATCAAGTAACGGACACTTTTGAAATGCTGATAGGAGTATAAATTGGTAGAATCATGCTGGACAACTATTAATTGACCATTGCATAAAGCAAACCCAACAGTTCCATTTTTAAGTACTTACATTAAATTCTTATGCGTTTGCACAAGAGGACAAGTATGAGAATATCAGTGACAGCATTGTTTGTCATGGTGCAGTAGGGGAATTGACAAAGAAAATCTCATGTGTTCGTTTGAA
>NW_027327397.1:0-12867 GCF_047675955.1 Chlorocebus sabaeus
TTAAATCAAGTGATAATACGATGCTTTGCAAACACCAATCTTACCCTCTGTGATTTCATCATCTTGCTGAAAAATTAATTTCCACTTATATAGAGCATCTGAAACATCATCAGACACTTCCTGGACTTCTCAGAAAAACATACAATAAAAAAAAAGAAAGAAAGAAAAAATATGTTCCTAAAAGGCCTCATTCAGCAAAGGCTCAAACTATAGCTTCTGAACAAGGATTTACAAACTTTATTGTGCTGATCTCTAGAAACAGGCCAAGGATGCAGCACACCAACATGGCACATGTATACATATGTAACAAACCTGCACCTTGTGCACATGTACCCTAGAACTTAAAGTATTATAATAATAACAATAATAATAATAATAATAATAATAATAAAGAAACAGGCCAAGTAATAATAAGATAATGACAAATAAGATACATTTCACGGCTCTAATTAGAGAACAACAATGCCTTCCTCTAACTTGATGCCGTCTCTTGCTAAAAAAAGAAACATGAACACTTCCACATTAATCAGGATTTCAGCTCAACTCCCCCACCACTGCCATATTGAAGTCAACAGAAAAGAAGTGAGAGAGATGTTCTGAAAAATTCAGAAAACACACAACAGAAAAATAGGGTGAGAAACACTGCCCTGCTTCCAAACATGCAAAGAAAAGGAAATGGAGAACCGACAGAGCTATTTATCTTAAGATAATTTTCAAAATCTTGGCCACTTAATTTTTATTTATTCATTTATTTATTTTTGAGATGGGGTCTAACTCTGTCGCCCAGGCTGGAGTACAATGGCATGATCTCAGCTCACTGCAACCTCCGCCACCTGGGTTCAAGCAATTCTCCTGCCTCAGCCTCCTGAGTAGCTGGGACTACAGGCACACACCACCATGCCCGGCTAATTTTTGTATTTTCAGTAGAGACAGGGTTTCACCATGTTGGTCAGGCTGGCCTGGAACTCCTGACCTCGTGATCCACCCACCTTGACCTGCCAAAGTGGATTAGAGGCGTGAGTCACCATGCCTAGCCCACTTAATTATTATGTATGTATGTAATAGATGTGCTTTAAAAAGACTCAAACTATAGGGTAACATTTGAAGAAAAATAAAATGCATCCCATATAAAGCCCACGTATTCCTCCCTGCCTATGTCCATCCTCCTCATCAAAGGAGAGTTAATGACAATTTATTTGTTTTGTGTGTATCTTTCCTAACCTGTTTCTACATGTTAAAACTACTTACATTTTGAAGTAATTATACCTCAATATGGGTCAACATTCTAATTCCTTGGAAATAAGCTAGGAAGAAAATTGAATTAATGAAACAAGGAAGGTACCTAACTCTAAATGGGGAAAACTAGTATCATTTCAGAACAGCATGTTTATTCATAAAGGCCAAGACCGTTCTGACTAATTTACGAAAAATACTTTCAGATGCTTAAACTTGGAACGTGAAAACAAGGAGATGGGCAAGTATCTGCCTCCTACACTGCTGTATTCATAGCAGGAAAGAGACGTAGTCAATGATGACTAGCAGATGGCAAGGAGCTACCAAATATTGCCGGGAGTCACATTTCTCTGGAACATTTCTCTAGAAAAGAGCAGGGAGCAGAAATTCAAAGTCCCCACGGGGAACGCAGATTTGAACTGGGTCTTAAAGTAGAAGACCCAGCTCCAAGACTATTAATCAACTTTCTACCTTATTCCAGCACCCCACATGGAATCACAAAAAGAAACGCTTAAGTCAAGTGTAATTAAACCCTTTCCAACACAGGAAACGTAGGTCAAAGAAGTCAAAAAGCCAGGGATCAGTGGAATCTTTAGTGTTGACCTAATCATGACATCAATTCTAGGACCACTGAACTGTAGATGAGAAGAAAAGTAACTCCATGAACCAAGGTTTCACTCAGATGGGACATAAACCAGAGCCTTTGTGATCCCACTGTGAAATATACTCAATTAGGCTGGAAAGGGGGGCAGGTTTTCCTTTTTTATAACACAGACACAAAATAGGATTCTTTAGCAAATTTGGATTGATCTCTGAGAGCTGAGCTCTTCCCTAAGACCACGCCTCTCAGTTTACACAGCTTTAAAAACCCAGACATTCACACTGGTGAGAAGAAAGCAGCATACAGAACTAAAAGCTGGGGAGTTTTCCCTTAGAGATTAGTCATATAATCAAGTATGTTCACTTCAGGTGTAATGAACGAGGTACTGCTTATCCAGCCATGGGTGCTGACTTGGTAAGGAATATGCTTTCAATGGAATAAAAGGCACAGACCACTGGATATCTCTTTGTGAAGACCACAAAAGCAAGTTTACAAAAAGACGTAAAGAAACTCACATAGAAATATAAGATCTAGAAAACCCTGAGGAACTACTGAAGTCACACATCCATATGAGGGCTACCAGCTCGTAGAGTGTATTTGCATGAATTGGAAAAAGGTGCCCCTCGTCCGGTGCAGTGGCTCATGCCTGTAATCCTAGCACTTTGGGAGGCCAACGCAGACTGATCACGAGGTCAGGAGATCGAGACCATCCTGGCTAACACAGTGAAACCCCGTCAATACTAAAAATACAAAAAATTAGCCGGATGTGGTTGTGGACACCTGCAATCCCAGCTACTTCGGAGGCTGAGGCAGGAGAATGGTGCGAACCCAGGAGGAGGAGCTTGCAGTGAGCCAAGATCACGCCACTGCACTCCAGCCTGGGCAACAGAGCAAGACTGCATAAAAGAAAGACAGAAAGACAGACAGAAAGACAGACAGAGAAAGAAAAGAAAGAAAGAAAGAAAGAAAGAAAGAAAGAAAGAAAGAGAGAGAGAGAGAGAGAGAGAGAGAGAGAGAGAGAGAGAGAGAAAGAAAGAAAGAAAGAAAGAAAGAAAGAAAGAAAGAAAGAAAGAAAGGAAAGAAAGGAAAGAAAGGAAAGAAAGGAAAGAAAGAAAGAAAGAAAGAAAGAAAGAAAGAAAGAAAGAAAGAAAGAAAGAAAGAAAGAAAGAAAGAAAGACAGACAAAGACAGGAAGGAAGGAAGGAAGGAAGGAAGGAAGGAAGGAAGGAAGGAAGGAAGGAAGGAAGGGAGGGAGGGAGGGAGGGAGGGAGGGAGGGAGGGAGGGAGGAAAGGAGGGAGGGAGGGAAAAGAAAAGGAAAAGAAAAGAAAAGAAAAGAAAAAAGAAAAGAAAAGAAGAAAGAAAAAGGTGTTCTTCAAGGGTTGAAAAAGTACCTGTTGGGGACTATGTTCACTATTTGGGTGATGGGTTCAACAGAAGCCCAAACTCCAACATGATGCAATATATCCATATAACATAATTGCACATGTATCCCTTCAATCTAAAGTTTTAATAAAATGAAAAGAAAAAGGTGTCCCTTGCTCTGATATGCAGCTGCCATTGGTCTCCTTGGCTGGTGCTCTCACACAGTGAGCAGGCTGCCCAGCTGTCCCCTGCAGTCCTTCACATGCACCTGTTCATGTTATTTTCAGCATGAGAAAAACCAGTAAAGCAAAAAGAAATTGGAAGAAAAATACTAAAAAATGGTGAAAAAAAATAAAACCTTAACATCAATAACTTGTTTCCACAGTCTGTTTCTTCCCAGTAAACTAAAATACCCATGTCAAACCACTCTTAAAATGATTCCAGGCTCTGCATAATTCAAATGCTTTAGAAGAAACTCGTAACTGCATGGAGAATAAAGAAATGCCAACCTCCCAAATTTTGGTCCCGATTGACAAGAATAAGGGGAATTAAATATCAAAACTATGCAGATTATTCAAGAATATCAAACAAAAAGGCAAAAGATCAAAAAACAGCTATAAAACTTTTAGAAAAGACTGTCGGTCTTCTGAGCACAAAAATCAATCATGATGACCAATTCCAAAGGATTTTTTTTCTTTACTTTTTCCTCTTTTTAACATTAAAGGATAATTAAGTCATACATAAGTGAAGCTTTGCAGTTTGACTTCAGTAAGCAAAGCCTAATTCTAAATGATGCTGAGACACTACAGAATGCAAATCCATGAGTAACTTTTAAATTTAAAAGGGAACCAAGAAAACACACTCTTCATTATGCAAATTCCTCCTACCTTCTCAGTGAGCTGTTTCTCACCCAATAAAGAGAAGAGTTATTGTTTGGTTTGTTGACTGTTTTGGTCTTAATAGTGGTAAGGGGCCATAACTACATTCCCATGGAAATTATATATAAAGAAGAGGTATTTCTAAAGCTGACTCTATACTGTTGCATATTTTCTAAGAGTACCAAGGAATACTCTTAGAAGCAAATCCTATGAGGCTACAAACATACTTCAAAAAATAAAAGGCAGCTAGATAAGATCCTGAAGACTTGCACCTTATACCACTCACAAAAAGAAGAGATTTGATTACATTAGAAGGACATCAAAGGATGCACACTGACAATTTAAATAGAAGAAATTGGGGGCGTAAATCATCCTGGTGAAAAATACAAAGATTTACCAGGAGTGAAAGAAATGCAAATTGAAACAACTTTAAAGTCACACTTCAGAGCTATTAAAATACAATGAAATTATAAAATTCAATTTTTGGTAGAGCTCTAGATAAACAGGTACACTCGGCTAGCAATCAAACCAACTTCCATCTTTCTAAATGATCTAGCAGCATTTAATAAGAGCTGTTCAAATGCAGTAATTTCAAAGAAATAACTCGGGGAAAAAAGAAATTAATTTATACCAAGAAATATTACATTTCATTATAAAATAATGAAATTGAAAACAGCTTAATGCTTCAAAATAGGGAAACAATTATACAAACCATGACACAGCAGCATGTAAGGTAATGACATGTACAATACATCCCCCATTAAAAATACACTTGTAGACAATATTAACAGAAAGATATGTATTTAAGTATATTTATTCAATCAACAAGAAAAATGCAATTAAATATATTTTCATAGTGAATATGAAAGGCAGAATCAAAAGTGGTCCCAAATAGAAAATAGGTTCAAATGTTTAGTAAAAATAAAATAGGAAGACAAAGTGACAGAATTAGCATTTAACGAGCCTACAGTTTTATCCCACTCTCAACAAATATTAATTGTACTTCTATGTCTCTGGTGCTTGGCCAGACGCTTAAAATACAGTAACGAGAAACAAAGGCACAGGTACTGACCTCATGATTATGAAGTTCACAAGGGAAATGCCTCTGCCCCCTTCCCTTCTTTGTCTTGAAACCAAAAATCTATTAAATATCAGTTTATAAGTATAGAAAGAGCTTCAAAGAAGGAAATAGAGGTTGTCATGGGAGAGGGGAGCACAGGGACACTCAATATAGCATGAAGGTCAAGGGGGGCTTTCCTAAAGACACTAAAAGAAACTGGAAGAGTAGACGTTATCCACGTGAAAGAGGACGGAGGGAGGACGGAGGGAGGACAGCAGGAGGAGCACAGGGAACGAGAGGTGCTGGGCCCAGAGAAGGTGCTGGAAAAATAAGGCAGAGGTCTTCTGTGGCCAGAACATAAAGAATGGGGAACAACAGGAGTCAAGAATTGAATCATGGGAGGTGGGGTTGAGACCCGGCAAAGATTTAGGTCTTCCACCTAAGTGCCAAGGGAAGCCCCTGACAGTTTTAAGCAAAGCAGGGACCCTCTGGAGCTTGCTCAGGTTTCCTCCTGGCTGCACCCAAGGGAGGCAGGGGGTTCTGTGGGGAAAGCAGGTGAGAATCAACAGCGCAGGGAAAAGCACAGCTTTGGGTTGTTAAAAGACAAAAAGAAATTCTAGGAGTAACTTCAGGAGGTATCTCACAGACATAAAGCCTGCACCAGGTACTACAAGGATGTCTTCACTCTCAATTTCTTAAACATAGTTAAGAAAACATAGTAACTACCAGCATAGAAAGAAAAGGAACAGGAACAGATATGAACAGGCAATATCCAGTAGAGGAAAATCCAGTGATTAAAGGCATAAAATGATGTTCAACAAGAGAAAGGCAAGGTAGAACAGTGAGTTACCATTTCATACCCACTGGGTTGGACGACATTAGCATATGAGGCAATGCGAATCACTGGTAAGCTCACGTGACTCTTTATGTTCAAACCGAGATGGTGCAGAACAACAGTAAAGTCATCCTAGGAAGTGATGGAGCACATTTTGGTGACATTCAGCAACAAACAAATTCACTAAATTTGCAAAATTCATCAGGATAGCCAAAGTGTCTCTCTGTAGGGAATGGGTGAGAATGGGATGGATGAATTCATGAAATAGGACACAGCGATCAAAAGCAATGAAGAAAGACATAAGGCCTGTGAACAGACTTTGAAACATGGCATTGATTTAAAATGCATAATAGCATAATGAGATATATCACACAAAAATAAATAAGTGAATTAAAAATACTACTAATCAGCATCTTTGGGGAAAAAAGAATGGAATATGAGTGAAGGAGAAAAATGATGAAGTAAAGCCAAACAAACCACAAGGAGCCCCTTCACAAACCAAGGAGGACAGTATACATGAAGAGTATGATCAGAAAACTCTCTGAACCCGATGTCCAAATTTTTTTAAATGTTTAAATGATTTTGGAACAGACTTTAATATTTATCAGCAATAAAAATCTCACTTGGTATATTATTGTATATAAATACCATGGCAGCAATATTAGCAATTCTATTTCTCTAACAAACCTCATATACATATACTGTAGTTTTTATATGATTACTTTGCTAACCTTGACATTTAAACTGTATGGTCCCAAAGATTTTAAAACCTCAGTTGAGGTCAGATGCCATGGCTCACAACTGTAATCCCAGCATTTTGGGAGGCTGAGGCAAGAGAACTGCTTGAGCCCAGGAGTTCAAGACCAGCCTGGGAAACAGTGAGACTGTATCGCTACAAAAAAATTTTTAAAAATTAAGTCAGGTGGGGTGTTGCACCTGTGGTCCCGGTTAACTGGGGGACTGACGTGGGAGGATTGTTCGGCCCCAAGAAGTTGAGGCTGCAGTGAGCCATGCACCATTGCACTCTAACCTGGGCAACAGAGCGAGATCCTATCTCAAAAAATAAATACATAAAAATTAAAAAAGTAAAACCTGTGTTGACACAGATTCATATTAGCTAGCTGAAAACGGTACACCTATCCAGAGAAAACAGCTCCTTTATCATCCAAGAAACACTTATGTAACTTGTACCGTTTCTTTGACCTCTTGCAACAGGAAATCTAAAATTCTCAGTAGCTGATCTTTGAATTTTCCGCTGAAGAACCACCACTGAGCATGTGGGCTCCAATGTGCTTAAAAAATTATCTCAAAATTGGCCAAGGAATGAAACCAAGAATAGCCTTGCCATTAGAAGTACGCAGTTATCAAAAGGGGTAGAAAAACCCCATTTCATTCCTACTCTTTGCAAACACAAAAATCCTTTTTAGTGTTTCTGAGAAAAGATAACATTATTTAGTGAAAGGGCAAGTCAGTGAAAGGAACGGTAGGAAATCTCACTTGGAATAGGGGGCAATATTTCAGACCCGTCTGTCATATCTCAGCTTCCATGTAAGGCCCAACAAATTCGGGAACTGGAGACTCTTATGTGTAAGCCTAAGCCCTAACATGATTTAAATCTGCCATCACCACAACATAATTGATGTTCTTTCTTTTAACGTCAGTATTATTCATTTTTATGTAGATTGGTGGTAACTTCTACCTCACCAACAGATTCTCATTATGTCTCCTTAAGCACATAAAATCAAATTAATTCACGTTTGCTTTCTTTCTATCTGCCCTTAATTCCTGCAGAGGAGAAACACAGAAGCAGAAGGTTTCAGGGTTTATTGCTGCACTGAGTCACTAAATTATACAGGACTGAACCGTTGATCCTAAATTACTCAAACTCTAACCATGTCCTCCAAATCCTACATGTGGAACTGTGGCCAAATGCAGCCAATGACCTCCCAACATATATTTCACAACTAGATTTCCATTTCTAAAAAGCTGACTTTTTTTTTTTTTTTTTTTTTGCTCTGTTCCCCAGGCTGGAGTGCGGTGGCACGATCTCTGCTCACTGTAACCTCCACCTCCCAGGTTCAAGCAATTCTTCCACCTCAGCCTCCCAAGTAGCTGGGACTTCAGGCATGCACCACCATGCTTGGCTAATTTTTGTATTTTTAATAGAGACAGGGTTTCACCATGTTGGTCAGGCTGGTCTCAGACTCCTGATCTTAGGTGATCCACCTGCCTCGGCCTCCCAAAGTGTTGGGATTACAGGTGTGAGCCACCATGCCCCACCGATTTTTTTTTTTTTTTTTAAAGAGAGGGAAGACCGTTCTGTCATCCAGGCTGGAGGAGCGGCACAATCATAACTCACTATAGCTTTGAACTCTTGGGCTCAAAAGCCATCCTCTTGCCTCAGCCTCCAGAGTAGCTGAGACTACAAGCACACACCACTACACCCAGCTAATTGTTTTACTTTCCACAGAGACAGGGGTCTCGCTATGTTGCCCAGGCTGGCACCAAACTCCTGGCCTGAAGTGATTTTCCCGCCATGGCCTCCAAATTGCTGGGATTACAGGCATGAGCCACCGCATCCAGTCCAAAAATACTGACTTTAAAAGTTCCTTCAGACCTGTACGTTGGTCTCTGCTCAGCAGTTAGAAAGGAAATCGACTCTTTAGCTTTACCACAATTGAGAAAGAAGTCCCACTGACAGTCTGATTTCAGATAAGATCAAAGCAAGCAAGAATTCTTCCAGGCCAATCGTGATCATCGTTGTTCCCTTAATTACAGGAACTTTTATCTGCATTTTGCTTATGGTTCTACCCAGTGCTGCAATAATCTTCCTTACTAGACTTATGCATTCCCAGAAGAAAGGATTTTCTGCACTCCCCTTCAGCACAGGGTTTTGCTCATAAAAGGACCTCCATAAAAACACACTCTCATTCAAGGATGACAAAGAGATTTCATCGTGAGTACCAATTCGACATGACTGATGGAGGCAGCTTGCAGAGCAACGCTGAGAAGAATCAGGAGGGCACATCTGGGCTCTGCTGGGAAGACGGCCTGATCAATTAGTGATGTCTTCCTTGATCATGGAAGCAGGAGAGAGAGACCATGTGCCTTTGGATCCAGAAAGAAGGCTTCTCCACTGTTGGTTTTAGAATTAGCCTGAGATTTGAGAGTCACCTTTGAGCTTTTCTTAGCAAGAGTATAAACCACGCATTAAGAACCAGGCCAGTAGCTGTTATATTCTATAACAAATATTTACTATGAAATACCGTTTATATAAAAGAAAAGGAATAAGTAGCATACTGTGACAGAATATGTTACCCCAAATAACAACTTCTTGCAAAAATGCTTTATAATTTCAAACATTGTGTGTTTTAACTTGTTCAACTCAAAAGTGCAATAACTTCACTTATTGGTTTAACTAATTCTGTTTTCTATGAAAAAAATTAAAATATTGCTCTTTCCCAAAAAGAAAACCTGGACACATTTTTTAATGTTGTAGCCAGGAGTAACAGTAGTCAGATAGCGTTTTAAAAACCTAACTCAGATATATTACATTTCTACAATATGAATACAATTATTTCTACCTACCTACCTACCTACCTACCTACCTACCTACCTACCTACCTACAGGGTCTCACTCTGTCTCCCAGCCCAGCTAGAATGGAGTGGTGTGATTGCAACACATTGCAGACTTGACCTCTCAGACCCAAGTGATCCTCCTACCTCAACATCTAGAGTAGCTGGGACTTACAGGCCTGTGCTACCACCCTTGGTTAGGTTTTTATTTTTTACTTTGTAGAAATGGGGTCTCCCTATGTTGTCCAGGCTGGTCTCGAATTCCTGGGCTAAAGTGATCCTCCCCCCTCGACCTCCCAAAGTGCTGAGATTACAGGTGTGAGCTGCCACACCAAATCCACATATATACACATATACATGTATATACATAGCTAGGATTACAGGTGCACACCATCACACCCAGTTAATTTTTTTTATTTTTAGTAGAGATAGGGTTTCATTATGCTGGCCAGACTAGTCTTGAACTCCTGACCTCGTGATCCACCTGCCTCAGCCTCTCAAAGTGCTGTGATTACAGGTGTGAGACACCATGCCCGGCCCCAAGTCCCTATAATTTTTAAATCCAAGGTCTTAAAATGTTTTCTTCAAATATGACTTCACTTTCTCCACAGCAAAAAAAGGAAGCATTCCAACTTTAATAATGTCACACGTAGTTTTAGAGCTAAATGACAACCTAAAAAATAAAACTAAATGTATTCATGTCTCTCTGAAATAAAATGCACTAATGAAAAAATTAATACTTACATAATTCTTTCATAAGAGAATATTTTCTCCTAAGTACAAGGAATCTTACTCCTGGAGACATAATACCTGTAAAATTAGTGTTGAAATATTGAATGGTCTATTTCATTGAGAAGTAGTATTTGGGAAGTTAAATGGACACAGATAAAGGGTGAGGAAGCTTTGGCCCTTGCTTTTATTTTTGATTCAGTTGAAAGTTTTCTAATAACACCTCCCAGCTCTCCCTGTTTATCCCACCATAGAAAGAGTGAAAATCAACAAAGTAGGGAAGATAGCTGTACCTGCTTGGTTTGATTTCGAAGTTCTCTCTTGATTTTGTAGATCTTTCACTGAAATACGGAGCAAAACACAGAATGCTCTGGAGATGCTTTTAAGATACTCCTGGGGATTGAATTTGTGTTACATGTCTAACAAAGAAATGGATGAACAAGCCAAGTAAAAGACCACCTTTAATCTCAGAAAATGAAAAGTTCAATACAGCACACGAAGTTGTGAAAGACAAAGAATCCTGAGGACTGGATAAACAGTATCAAAAGATGGAAGGGGAAGTGATCCATTAAAAAACGGCCCAGCCACTAGATAATGGTCTTAGAAAGCAGATTCTAATGTGATTCCTGAAAATGGCATGACAAGACCATTTAGAGGATAAAAGAATCTTGGGGGCTGTGGGTTCACCACATACTTGGAATCACAGTCAAGCTTCCTATGTCCCTAACCTCAGTTTACCCACTGAAGTATGTATGTCCTGCCCAGCCCTTATGTGATAACATACTGTGTGAGAGTGATAAAACCCATATCGGTCAGAGCAGTCAAGACTATCAGAATAGCTTTCTGATTACCACATCTGATTTTCAAATATCTCTAGTGTGGCAATCTTTCAAGCAGGGAGAACGAAGTGTCTTCCTTCGAAAAGCAGCTCCTTTGAGGTCTTCCAGGGGCTGGGGAAAAAAGAAGGCTTTCCTTCATCAAAGCGCAGGAAAAGACAGACAGCAGGAACCAAATGGACAATTTTCTACCCATTTACAACGTTACTTTTGAGCATCAAAAAAAAAAAGTCCCATTAAAATCAAAGATCACTTTATACTTTGGTAATATTTAACAATTTTCTTTACTAGGATGAAAACCCAGGGTAAAATTACTGGGCTGATTGTTGTCAACTGGAAAAATATATATATATGTGAAATGTAAATACCAGCTATACTCACATGCAATGCCTTTGTTGGCTTTTACAGATGGATTTACACCTTTGTTAAACCACCTAGGGGACAGCGTTTTCAAAAGACTACATTAAATTCTGAGTAACAATTTAAATATAGTGAAAAACCCCAGCTGTTATGTAAGAGTTAGAAAGCCGACCACGAAACTAGGTAGACATGAGCCAGAGGCCTGCGGGCATCTGCCAGGAAGGTTTTAAATCCTGTAAATCGGCAGTCTGTAGGCACCCTACAAACAGTGAACTACTGGACCACCGTCACTCTCAAAGAGTCCTGGGAAGCAGGCTTGATCAGCACTGCCCACATTTGCTTGGGTCTGCGGGGAGATGGTTAGTCAAATGACATAAAAACACAGCACTGGAAACCACTGACCCTGCTTTAGAGACAGGAAACAGAAGATGTTTGCACTTCTTTCTCTTAGCACAAAGTTTTTTCAGACTTTCACAGTCTCTTGAGTCCTCAGAAAAAAAACCCAGCTCCTTCTGGATGGAGACTTACAATCACAGCAGGGCCCAGTTTCAAGTGGTGGGTACTGGCAAGTCTGAGGCGGATGAAGGCCCCTGCAGCTGCACTTGGGTGTTAAAAATGAGGAAGGACAGGATGAGGTTATGCCAGAGCGGAGGCACAGAGCAGCACAGGCTGGATCAGTCCCGGCTATGGAAAGAAATACCCAAAGCTCATCAGATTCTCTCAGCCTCAGCAGGAAAACTGAACACCCAGATGTGAAAGAGACTATTTACAGAAGCATCTCTTCCTGCCAATACCTGAATGACATCCATCTTTCTGGCTGACAAGTTTAAGTCAGTCCAGAAATGTGAGAAGACAGTATAGACACGTATAAAAAGGAAAGGGGTGGGAAGAGCCATCCGTGCTTAATTATACACTTCCTGTTAATAAAATATAGAAATAATTAAGTACAGACCACCATATGACCTGACTGTAAGGTCATGACTTAATTTGTTTAATATACAGACTATACGTTTAAATAATTCAGTATGACATGCTGATTTGCATTAATAAAAAGATGGATCTTTGGTCTGTAATTATTAAGTGGGCTTTCTCAAGAAGCCAATAATAGCCAGGGCCGGGCGCGGTGGCTCAAGCATGTAACCCCAGCACTTTGGGAGGCCAAAGTGGGTTGATCACCTGAGGTCAGGAGTTCCAGACTAGCCTGGCCAACATGGTGAGACACTATCTCTACTAAAACTACAAAAATTAGCTGGGCTTAGTGTTAGGCGCCTATAATCCAGGCTACTTGGGAGGCTGAGACATGAGAATCACTTGAACCCGAGACGCAGAGGTTGCAGTGAGCCGAGATTGTGCCACTGCACTCCAACCTGGGCAACAGAACAAGATTCCTTCTCAAA
>NW_027327398.1:0-12815 GCF_047675955.1 Chlorocebus sabaeus
CTAGCCTTATTTCTGTGGAATCTGAGAACTGATATTTCGGATCCCTTTGAAGAGTACAAGGCCAAAGGAAATATCCTCCGATGAAAAGGAGAAAGAAACTTTCTGAGAAACTTCTTTGTGATCTGTGAATTCATCTCACAGAGTTACGGCTATCCCCTCAAGAAGTCTTTCGCTAAGACTGTTCTTGTGGAATTTGGAAAGTGATATTTGGAAGCGCATGGAGGGCTATGGTGAAAAGGGAAATATCCTCAGATGAAAGCTGGAAAGAAGCTTTCCGAGAAACTGCTTTGTGTTCTGTGAATTCATCTCACAGAATTACAGCATTCCCCCCAGAAGCCGTTCGCTAAGACAGTTCTTGTGGAATTTACAAAGGGATTTTTGGAAGCCCATAGAGGCCTATGGGGAAAAAGAAAATAACCTCAGATGAAAACTGCAAAGATGGTTTCTGAGAAACTGCTTTGTGATGTGTGACTTCCATTCACTGAGTTACAGCTGTATTTCCTGGAGCTGATTTGCTAGTCTTATTTCTGTGGAATCTGAGAACAGATATTTCAGATCCCTTTGAAGGCTATAGGGCCAAAGGAAATATCCTCCGATGAAAATGAGAAAGAAGTTTTCTGAGAAACTTCTTTGTGATCTGTGAATTCATCTCCCAGAGTTACAGCTTTCCCCTCAAGAAGCCTTTCGCTAAGACTGTTCTTGTGGAATTTTCAAAGTGATATTTGGAAGCCCATGGACGGCTATGGTGAAAAGGGATATATCCTCAGATGAAACCTGGAAAGAACCTTTCTGAGAAACTGCGTTGTGTTCTGTGAATTCATCTCACAGAGTTACAGCTTTCAGCTCCAGAAGCCGTTCGCTAAGACTGTTCTTGTTGAATTTGCAAAGGGATATTTGGAAGAGCATAGAGGCCTAGGGGAAAAAGAAAATATCCTCAAATGAAATATGGAAAGAAGCTTTCTGAGAAACTGTTTGTGATGTGTGACTTCCACTCACTGATATACAGCTGTATTTCTTGGAGCTGTTTGCTAGCCTTATATCTGTGGAATCTGAGAACTGATATTTCGGATCCCTTCGAAGACTACAGGGCCAAAGGAAATATCCTCCGATGAAAATGAGAAAGAAGCTTTCTGAGAAACTTCTTTGTGATCTGTGAATTCATCTCCCAGAGTTACAGCTTTCCCCTCAAGAAGCCTTTCGCTAAGACTGTTTTTGTGGAATTTTCAAAGTGATATTTGGAAGCCCATGGACGGCTATGGTGAAAAAGGAAATATCCTCAGATGAAAACTGGAAAGAAGCTTTCTGAGAAACTGCTTTGTGTTCTGTGAATTCATCTCACAGAGTTACAGATTTCCCCTCCAGAAGCCGTTCGCTAAGACTGTTCTTGTGGAATTTGCAAATGGATATTTGGAAGCCCATAGAGTCCTAGAGGAAAATGAAAATATCCTCCGATGAAAAGTGGAAAGAAGCTTTCTTAGAAACTGCTTCGTGATGTGTGACTTCCACTCACTGAGTTTCAGCTGTATTTCGTGGATCTGTTTGCTAGTCTTATTTCTGTGGAATCTGAGAACTGACATTTCGGGTCCCTTTGAAGACGATAGGGCCAAAGGAAATAATCTCTGATGAAAAGGAGAAAGAAGCTTTCTGGGAAACTTCTTTGTGATCTGTGAATTCATCTCACAGAGTTACGGCTTTCCCCTCAAGCTGCCTTTCGCTAAGACTGTTCTTGTGGAATTTGCAAAGTGATATTTGGAAGCCCAAGGAGGGCTATTTTGAAAAGGGAAATATCCTCATATGAAAACTGGAAAGACGCTCTCTGAGAAACTGCTTTGTGTTCTGTGAATTCATCTCACAGAGTTACAGCTTTCCCCTCCAGAATCCGTTCGCTAAGACTGTTCTTGTGGAATTTGCAAAGGGATATTTGGAAGCCCATAGAGGCCTATGGGGAAAAGGAAAATATCCTATGATGAAAACCGGTAAGAAGCTTTCTGACAAACTGCTTTGTGAGGTGTGACTTCCACTCACTGAGTTACAGCTGTATTTCTTGGAGCTGTGTGCTAGCCTTATTTCTGTGGAATCTGAGAACTGATATTTCGGATGCCTTTGAAGACTATAGGGCCAAAGGAAATATCCTCCTATGAAAATGAGAAAGAAGCCTGAGAAACTTCTTTGTGATCTCTGAATTCATCTCACAGAGTTACAGCTTTCCCCTCAAGGAGCCTTTCGCTAAGACTGTTCTTGTGGAATTTGCAAAGTGACATTTGGAAGCCCATGGATGGCTCTGGTGAAAAGGGAAATATCCTCAGATGAAAACTGAAAAGAAGCTTTCTAAGAAACTGCTTTGTGTTCTGTGAATTCATCTCACAAATTTACAGCTTTCAGCTCCAGATGCCGTTCGCTAAGACCGTTCTTGTGGAAATTGCAGAGGGATATTTGGAAGCCCATAGAGGCCTATGGGGAAAAAGAAAATATCCTCCGATGAAAACTTTAAAGAAGCTTTCTGAGAAACTGTTTTGTGATGTGTGAACTCCACTCACTGAGTACAGCTGTATTTTGTGGAGATGTTTGCTAGCCTTATTCCTGTGGAATCTGAGAACTGATATTTCGGATCCCTTTGAAGAATATAGGGCCAAAAAAAATATCCTCTGATGAAAATGAGAAAGAAGCTTTCTGGGAAACTTCTTTGTGATCTGTGAATTCGTCTCACAGAGTTACCTCTTTCCCCTCAAGAAGCCTTTCGCAAAGACTGTTCTTGTGGAATTTGCAAAGTGATATTTGGAAGCGCATGGAGGGCTATTGTGAAAAGGGAAATATCCTCAGATGAAAACTCTAAAGAAGCTCTCTGAGAAACTGCTTCGTGTTCTGTGAATTCATCTCACAGAGTTACAGCTTTCCACTCCAGAAGCCGTTCGCCAAGACTGTTCTTGTGGAATTTGCAAAGGGATATTTGGAAACGCATAGAGGCCTATGGGGAAAAAGAAAATGTCGTCCAATGAAAACTGGAAAGAAGCTTTGTGAGAAACTGCTTGGTGATGTGTTATTTCTACTCACAGAGTTACCACTGTATTTCGTGGAGGTGTTTGGTAGACTTATTTCTGTGGCATCTGAGAACTGATATTTCCGATCCCTTTGAAGACTATAGGGCCAAAGGAAATATCCTCCGATGAAAATGAGAAAGAAGATTCTGGGAAACTTCTTTGTGATCTGTGAATTCATCTCACAGAGTTACAACATTCCCCTGCCGAAGCCGTTCGCTAAGACTGTTCTTGTGGAATTTTCAAAAGGATATTTGGAAACCCATAGAAGACTACAGGGAAGAAGAAAATATCCTCCAATGGAAATTAGAAAGAAGCTTTCAGAGAAACTGTTTTGTGATGTGTGACATCCACTCACTGAGTTACAGCTATATTTCGTGGAGATGTTTGCTAGCCTTATTTCTGTGGAATCTGACAACTGATATTTCGGATCCATTTGAAGACTATATGGCCAAAGGAAATATCCTCCGATGAAAATCAGAAAGAAGTTTTCTGAGAAACTTCTTTGTGTTCTGTCAATTCATCTCACAGAGTTACAACTTTCCCCTCAAGAAGCCTTTAGCTCAAACTGTACTTGTGGAATTTGCAAAGTGAGATATGGAAGCCCATGGATGGCTCTGGTGAAAAGGGAAATATCCTCAGATGAAAACTGGAAAGAAGCTTTCTGAGAAACTGCTTTGTGTTCTGTGAATTCATCTCACAGAGTACAGCTTTCAGCTCCAGAAGCCGTTCGCTAAGACCGTTCTTGTGGAATTTTCAAAGGGATATTTGGAAGCCCATAGAGGCCTATGGGGAAAAAGAAAATATCCTCCGTTGAAAACCGGAAAGAAGCTTTCTGAGAATCTGCTTTGTGATGTGTGACTTCCACTCACTGAGTAACAGCTGTATTTCCTGGAGCTGTTTGCTAGCCTTCTTTGTGTGGAATCGGAGAACTGATATTTCGAAACCCTTTGAGGAGTATAGGGCCAAAGGAAATATCCTCCGATGAAAATGAGAAAGAAGCTTTCTGAGAAATTTCTTTGTGATCTGTGAATTCATCTCACAGAGTTACAGCTTTCCCCTCAAGAAGCCTTTAGCTAAGACTGTTCTTGTGAAATTTGCAAAGTGATATTTTGAAGCCCATGGAGGGCTATGGTGAAAAGGGAAATATCCTCAGATGAAAACTGGAAAGAAGCTTTCCGAGAAACTGCTTTGTGTTCTGTGAATTCATCTCACAGAGTTACAGCTTTCCCCTCCAGAAGCCGTTCGCTAAGACTGTTCTTGTGTGATTTGCAAAAGGATATTTGGAAGCCCATAGAGGCCTATGGGGAAAAAGAAAATATACTCCAATGAAATATGGAAAGAAGCTTTCTGAGAAACTTCTTTGTGATGTGTGACTTCCACTCACTGAGTTACAGCTGTATTTCGTGGAGCTGTTTGCTAGCCTCTTTTCTGTGGAAACTGAGAACTGATATTTCGGATCCCTTTGAAGACTATAGGGCCAAAGGAAATATCCTCCAATGAAAATGAGAAAGAAGTTTTCTGAGAAACTTCTTTGTGTTCTGTGAATTCATCTCACAGAGTTACACCTTTCCCCTCAAGAAGCCTTTCGCTAAGACTGTTCTTGTGGAATCTGCAAAGTGCTATGTGGAAGTCGATGGAGCGCTATGGTGAAAAGGGAAATATCCTCAGATGAAAACTGCAAAGAAGCTTTCTGAGAAACTGCTTTGTGTTCTGTGAATTCATCTCACGGAGTTACAGCTTTCCCCTATGGAAGCCGATCGCTAAGACTGTTCTTGTGGAAATTGCAAAGGGATATTTGGAAGACTTTAGAGGCCTAAGGGGAAAAAATAAATCCTCCGATGAAAACTGGAAAGAAGCTTTCCGAGAACATGCTTTTGATGTGTGACTTCCACTCACTGAGATACACCTGTATTTCGTGGAGCTGTTTGCTAGCCTTATTTCTGTGGAATCTGAGAACTGATATTTCGGATCTCTTTGAAGACAATAGGGTCAAAGGAAATATCTTCCGATGAAAATGAGAAGGAAGCTATCTGAGAAACTTCTTTGTGATCTGTGAATTCATCTCACAGTGTTCCAGCTTTCCCCTCAAGAAGCCTTTCGCAAAGACTGTAATTGTGGAATTTGCAAAGTGATATTTGGAAGCCCATGGAGGGCTATGGTGAAAAGGGAAATAGCCTGAGATGAAAAGTGGAAAGAAGCTTTCTAACAAACTGCTTTGTGTTCTGTGAATTCATCTTACAGAATTACAGCTTTCCCCTCCAGAAGCCGTTCGCTAAGACTGTTCTTGTGGAATTTTCAAAGGGATATTTGGAAGCCCATAGAGGCCTATGGGGAAAAAGAAAATATCCTCAAATGAAATATGGCAAGAAGCTTTCTGAGAAACTCCTTGTGATGTGTGACTTCCACTCTCTGAGTTACAGCTGTATTTCGTGGAGCTGTTTGCTAGCCTTATTTCTGTGGAATCTGAGAACTGATAATTCGGATTCCTTTGAAGATTATAAGGCCAAAGGAAATATCCTCCGATGAAAATGAGAAAGAAGGTTTCTGAGAAACTTCTTTGCGACCTGTGAATTTGTCTCACAGAATTACAGCTTTCCCCTCAAGAAGACTTTCGCTAAGACTGTTCTTGTGGAATTTTCAAAGTGATATTTGGAAGCCAATGGAGGGCTACGGTGAAAAGGGAAATAAGCTCAGATGAAACCTGGAAAGAAGTTTTCTGAGAAACTGCTTTGTGTTCTGTGAATTCATCTCACAGAATTACAGCATTCCCCCCAGAAGCCGTTCGCTAAGACAGTTCTTGTGGAATTTACAAAGGGATTTTTGGAAGCCCATAGAGGCCTATGGGGAAAAAGAAAATAACCTCAGATGAAAACTGCAAAGATGGTTTCTGAGAAACTGCTTTGTGATGTGTGACTTCCATTCACTGAGTTACAGCTGTATTTCCTGGAGCTGATTTGCTAGTCTTATTTCTGTGGAATCTGAGAACAGATATTTCAGATCCCTTTGAAGGCTATAGGGCCAAAGGAAATATCCTCCGATGAAAATGAGAAAGAAGTTTTCTGAGAAACTTCTTTGTGATCTGTGAATTCATCTCCCAGAGTTACAGCTTTCCCCTCAAGAAGCCTTTCGCTAAGACTGTTCTTGTGGAATTTTCAAAGTGATATTTGGAAGCCCATGGACGGCTATGGTGAAAAGGGATATATCCTCAGATGAAACCTGGAAAGAACCTTTCTGAGAAACTGCGTTGTGTTCTGTGAATTCATCTCACAGAGTTACAGCTTTCAGCTCCAGAAGCCGTTCGCTAAGACTGTTCTTGTTGAATTTGCAAAGGGATATTTGGAAGAGCATAGAGGCCTAGGGGAAAAAGAAAATATCCTCAAATGAAATATGGAAAGAAGCTTTCTGAGAAACTGTTTGTGATGTGTGACTTCCACTCACTGATATACAGCTGTATTTCTTGGAGCTGTTTGCTAGCCTTATATCTGTGGAATCTGAGAACTGATATTTCGGATCCCTTCGAAGACTACAGGGCCAAAGGAAATATCCTCCGATGAAAATGAGAAAGAAGCTTTCTGAGAAACTTCTTTGTGATCTGTGAATTCATCTCCCAGAGTTACAGCTTTCCCCTCAAGAAGCCTTTCGCTAAGACTGTTTTTGTGGAATTTTCAAAGTGATATTTGGAAGCCCATGGACGGCTATGGTGAAAAAGGAAATATCCTCACATGAAAACTGGAAAGAAGCTTTCTGAGAAACTGCTTTGTGTTCTGTGAATTCATCTCACAGAGTTACAGATTTCCCCTCCAGAAGCCGTTCGCTAAGACTGTTCTTGTGGAATTTGCAAATGGATATTTGGAAGCCCATAGAGTCCTAGAGGAAAATGAAAATATCCTCCGATGAAAAGTGGAAAGAAGCTTTCTTAGAAACTGCTTCGTGATGTGTGACTTCCACTCACTGAGTTTCAGCTGTATTTCGTGGATCTGTTTGCTAGTCTTATTTCTGTGGAATCTGAGAACTGACATTTCGGGTCCCTTTGAAGACGATAGGGCCAAAGGAAATAATCTCTGATGAAAAGGAGAAAGAAGCTTTCTGGGAAACTTCTTTGTGATCTGTGAATTCATCTCACAGAGTTACGGCTTTCCCCTCAAGCTGCCTTTCGCTAAGACTGTTCTTGTGGAATTTGCAAAGTGATATTTGGAAGCCCAAGGAGGGCTATTTTGAAAAGGGAAATATCCTCATATGAAAACTGGAAAGACGCTCTCTGAGAAACTGCTTTGTGTTCTGTGAATTCATCTCACAGGGTTACAGCTTTCCTCTCCAGAATCCGTTCGCTAAGACTGTTCTTGTGGAATTTGCAAAGGGATATTTGGAAGCCCATAGAGGCCTATGGGGAAAAGGAAAATATCCTATGATGAAAACCGGTAAGAAGCTTTCTGACAAACTGCTTTGTGAGGTGTGACTTCCACTCACTGAGTTACAGCTGTATTTCTTGGAGCTGTGTGCTAGCCTTATTTCTGTGGAATCTGAGAACTGATATTTCGGATGCCTTTGAAGACTATAGGGCCAAAGGAAATATCCTCCTATGAAAATGAGAAAGAAGCCTGAGAAACTTCTTTGTGATCTCTGAATTCATCTCACAGAGTTACAGCTTTCCCCTCAAGGAGCCTTTCGCTAAGACTGTTCTTGTGGAATTTGCAAAGTGACATTTGGAAGCCCATGGATGGCTCTGGTGAAAAGGGAAATATCCTCAGATGAAAACTGAAAAGAAGCTTTCTAAGAAACTGCTTTGTGTTCTGTGAATTCATCTCACAAATTTACAGCTTTCAGCTCCAGATGCCGTTCGCTAAGACCGTTCTTGTGGAAATTGCAGAGGGATATTTGGAAGCCCATAGAGGCCTATGGGGAAAAAGAAAATATCCTCCGATGAAAACTTTAAAGAAGCTTTCTGAGAAACTGTTTTGTGATGTGTGAACTCCACTCACTGAGTACAGCTGTATTTTGTGGAGATGTTTGCTAGCCTTATTCCTGTGGAATCTGAGAACTGATATTTCGGATCCCTTTGAAGAATATAGGGCCAAAAAAAATATCCTCTGATGAAAATGAGAAAGAAGCTTTCTGGGAAACTTCTTTGTGATCTGTGAATTCGTCTCACAGAGTTACCTCTTTCCCCTCAAGAAGCCTTTCGCAAAGACTGTTCTTGTGGAATTTGCAAAGTGATATTTGGAAGCCCATGGAGGGCTATTGTGAAAAGGGAAATATCCTCAGATGAAAACTCTAAAGAAGCTCTCTGAGAAACTGCTTCGTGTTCTGTGAATTCATCTCACAGAGTTACAGCTTTCCACTCCAGAAGCCGTTCGCCAAGACTGTTCTTGTGGAATTTGCAAAGGGATATTTGGAAACGCATAGAGGCCTATGGGGAAAAAGAAAATGTCGTCCAATGAAAACTGGAAAGAAGCTTTGTGAGAAACTGCTTGGTGATGTGTGATTTCTACTCACAGAGTTACCACTGTATTTCGTGGAGGTGTTTGGTAGACTTATTTCTGTGGCATCTGAGAACTGATATTTCGGATTCCTTTGAAGACTATAGGGCCAAAGGAAATATCCTCCGATGAAAATGAGAAAGAAGATTCTGGGAAACTTCTTTGTGATCTGTGAATTCATCTCACAGAGTTACAACATTCCCCTGCCGAAGCCGTTCGCTAAGACTGTTCTTGTGGAATTTTCAAAAGGATATTTGGAAACCCATAGAAGACTACAGGGAAGAAGAAAATATCCTCCGATGGAAATTAGAAAGAAGCTTTCAGAGAAACTGTTTTGTGATGTGTGACATCCACTCACTGAGTTACAGCTATATTTCGTGGAGATGTTTGCTAGCCTTATTTCTGTGGAATCTGACAACTGATATTTCGGATCCATTTGAAGACTATATGGCCAAAGGAAATATCCTCCGATGAAAATCAGAAAGAAGTTTTCTGAGAAACTTCTTTGTGTTCTGTCAATTCATCTCACAGAGTTACAACTTTCCCCTCAAGAAGCCTTTAGCTCAAACTGTACTTGTGGAATTTGCAAAGTGAGATATGGAAGCCCATGGATGGCTCTGGTGAAAAGGGAAATATCCTCAGATGAAAACTGGAAAGAAGCTTTCTGAGAAACTGCTTTGTGTTCTGTGAATTCATCTCACAGAGTACAGCTTTCAGCTCCAGAAGCCGTTCGCTAAGACCGTTCTTGTGGAATTTTCAAAGGGATATTTGGAAGCCCATAGAGGCCTATGGGGAAAAAGAAAATATCCTCCGTTGAAAACCGGAAAGAAGCTTTCTGAGAATCTGCTTTGTGATGTGTGACTTCCACTCACTGAGTAACAGCTGTATTTCCTGGAGCTGTTTGCTAGCCTTCTTTGTGTGGAATCAGAGAACTGATATTTCGAAACCCTTTGAAGAGTATAGGGCCAAAGGAAATATCCTCCGATGAAAATGAGAAAGAAGCTTTCTGAGAAACTTCTTTGTGATATGTGAATTCATCTCACAGAGTTACAGTTTTCCCCTCAAGAAGCCTTTAGCTAAGACTGTTCTTGTGAAATTTGCAAAGTGATATTTTGAAGCCCATGGAGGGCTATGGTGAAAAGGGAAATATCCTCAGATGAAAACTGGAAAGAAGCTTTCCGAGAAACTGCTTTGTGTTCTGTGAATTCATCTCACAGAGTTACAGCTTTCCCCTCCAGAAGCCGTTCGCTAAGACTGTTCTTGTGTGATTTGCAAAAGGATATTTGGAAGCCCATAGAGGCCTATGGGGAAAAAGAAAATATACTCCAATGAAATATGGAAAGAAGCTTTCTGAGAAACTTCTTTGTGATGTGTGACTTCCACTCACTGAGTTACAGCTGTATTTCGTGGAGCTGTTTGCTAGCCTCTTTTCTGTGGAAACTGAGAACTGATATTTCGGATCCCTTTGAAGACTATAGGGCCAAAGGAAATATCCTCCAATGAAAATGAGAAAGAAATTTTCTGAGAAACTTCTTTGTGTTCTGTGAATTCATCTCACAGAGTTACACCTTTCCCCTCAGGAAGCCTTTCGCTAAGACTGTTCTTGTGGAATCTGCAAAGTGCTATGTGGAAGTCGATGGAGCGCTATGGTGAAAAGGGAAATATCCTCAGATGAAAACTGCAAAGAAGCTTTCTGAGAAACTGCTTTGTGTTCTGTGAATTCATCTCACGGAGTTACAGCTTTCCCCTATGGAAGCCGTTCGCTAAGACTGTTCTTGTGGAAATTGCAAAGGGATATTTGGAAGACATTAGAGGCCTAAGGGGAAAAAATAAATCCTCCGATGAAAACTGGAAAGAAGCTTTCCGAGAACATGCTTTTGATGTGTGACTTCCACTCACTGAGATACACCTGTATTTCGTGGAGCTGTTTGCTAGCCTTATTTCTGTGGAATCTGAGAACTGATATTTCGGATCTCTTTGAAGACAATAGGGTCAAAGGAAATATCTTCCGATGAAAATGAGAAGGAAGCTATCTGAGAAACTTCTTTGTGATCTGTGAATTCATCTCACAGTGTTCCAGCTTTCCCCTCAAGAAGCCTTTCGCAAAGACTGTAATTGTGGAATTTGCAAAGTGATATTTGGAAGCCCATGGAGGGCTATGGTGAAAAGGGAAATAGCCTGAGATGAAAAGTGGAAAGAAGCTTTCTAACAAACTGCTTTGTGTTCTGTGAATTCATCTTACAGAATTACAGCTTTCCCCTCCAGAAGCCGTTCGCTAAGACTGTTCTTGTGGAATTTTCAAAGGGATATTTGGAAGCCCATAGAGGCCTATGGGGAAAAAGAAAATATCCTCAAATGAAATATGGCAAGAAGCTTTCTGAGAAACTCCTTGTGATGTGTGACTTCCACTCTCTGAGTTACAGCTGTATTTCGTGGAGCTGTTTGCTAGCCTTATTTCTGTGGAATCTGAGAACTGATAATTCGGATTCCTTTGAAGATTATAAGGCCAAAGGAAATATCCTCCGATGAAAATGAGAAAGAAGGTTTCTGAGAAACTTCTTTGCGACCTGTGAATTTGTCTCACAGAATTACAGCTTTCCCCTCAAGAAGACTTTCGCTAAGACTGTTCTTGTGGAATTTTCAAAGTGATATTTGGAAGCCAATGGAGGGCTACGGTGAAAAGGGAAATAAGCTCAGATGAAACCTGGAAAGAAGTTTTCTGAGAAACTGCTTTGTGTTCTGTGACTTCATCTCACAGAATTACAGCTTTCCTCTCCAGAAGCCGTTCGTTAAGACTTTTCTTGTGTAATATGCAAAGGGATATTTGGAAGCGCCTAGACGCCTATGGGGAAAAAGAAAATATCCGCCGATGAACACTGGAAAGATGCTTTCTGAGAAACTGCTTTGTGATGTGTGACTTCCACTCACTGAGTTACAGCTGTATTTCGTGGAGCTGTTTGCTAGCCTTATTTCTGTGGAATCTGAGAACTGATATTTCGGATCCCTTTGAAGAGTACAAGGCCAAAGGAAATATCCTCCGATGAAAAGGAGAAAGAAACTTTCTGAGAAACTTCTTTGTGATCTGTGAATTCATCTCACAGAGTTACGGCTATCCCCTCAAGAAGTCTTTCGCTAAGACTGTCTTGTGGAATTTGGAAAGTGATATTTGGAAGCGCATGGAGGGCTATGGTGAAAAGGGAAATATCCTCAGATGAAAGCTGGAAAGAAGCTTTCCGAGAAACTGCTTTGTGTTCTGTGAATTCATCTCACAGAATTACAGCATTCCCCCCAGAAGCCGTTCGCTAAGACAGTTCTTGTGGAATTTACAAAGGGATTTTTGGAAGCCCATAGAGGCCTATGGGGAAAAAGAAAATAACCTCAGATGAAAACTGCAAAGATGGTTTCTGAGAAACTGCTTTGTGATGTGTGACTTCCATTCACTGAGTTACAGCTGTATTTCCTGGAGCTGATTTGCTAGTCTTATTTCTGTGGAATCTGAGAACAGATATTTCAGATCCCTTTGAAGGCTATAGGGCCAAAGGAAATATCCTCCGATGAAAATGAGAAAGAAGTTTTCTGAGAAACTTCTTTGTGATCTGTGAATTCATCTCCCAGAGTTACAGCTTTCCCCTCAAGAAGCCTTTCGCTAAGACTGTTCTTGTGGAATTTTCAAAGTGATATTTGGAAGCCCATGGACGGCTATGGTGAAAAGGGATATATCCTCAGATGAAACCTGGAAAGAACCTTTCTGAGAAACTGCGTTGTGTTCTGTGAATTCATCTCACAGAGTTACAGCTTTCAGCTCCAGAAGCCGTTCGCTAAGACTGTTCTTGTTGAATTTGCAAAGGGATATTTGGAAGAGCATAGAGGCCTAGGGGAAAAAGAAAATATCCTCAAATGAAATATGGAAAGAAGCTTTCTGAGAAACTGTTTGTGATGTGTGACTTCCACTCACTGATATACAGCTGTATTTCTTGGAGCTGTTTGCTAGCCTTATATCTGTGGAATCTGAGAACTGATATTTCGGATCCCTTCGAAGACTACAGGGCCAAAGGAAATATCCTCCGATGAAAATGAGAAAGAAGCTTTCTGAGAAACTTCTTTGTGATCTGTGAATTCATCTCCCAGAGTTACAGCTTTCCCCTCAAGAAGCCTTTCGCTAAGACTGTTTTTGTGGAATTTTCAAAGTGATATTTGGAAGCCCATGGACGGCTATGGTGAAAAAGGAAATATCCTCACATGAAAACTGGAAAGAAGCTTTCTGAGAAACTGCTTTGTGTTCTGTGAATTCATCTCACAG